>NW_020449019.1:200977-211789 GCF_003343035.1 Apteryx rowi | reverse complement strand
AAGTATTTTACCATTTAGGTGGCAATAGTCAGTTGGAGTAATCTTTCCATCTTTTGATTTCTGAAGAGTCACTTTTTAAGTGACTTTACAGGAACCAGGAGAACTGAAAGAAAATGATGGCTGAGATAGTTTTTCTGATTTGTGGCTAATTTTCCCTTCAAACTGTGTAGTGGCCAAGTTTTACTAGAAGTGAACATTGTCAGAGTACTTCTTCATCTTTTCCTATCTGCTGGAGAGCTGTTCACTTGTGTATGGTTTTTCTGATGAATTTGTATCTGCTTATGACTAATTGTTCGTGGAGTCTTGCTCATTACCTTTAGAAATTATCTTGGTGTTCTTCTGGTGGAGCTCTTTATGGACCTGGAAAATACACATCCCTTAAAGGAAAAGAGTTGGCCTGTCAAAATCTGTAGCAAAATTAGCTTGTCAGACCTACACCTCTCCTTGTTAATGCATGCATTTTGAAATGTACTTGCTTTTGCCAAGTGTATGAATGACTTAATACAAGATGCATCTGAAGACTTCAGTCTGTGGTCCTACCTATGCATTAGTTGCATTCCAGCTCCTTTGTCACCGGCAGGACTACAGATTTCAGTGCCACAGTCTGAGCTTGTATCAGTGGAGCAAAGGTAAACTATACTTGTGTACAGACTTTTAGATAGGGGCAAAATACATACTTAGCTTTAGATGTTGTGATTAGTAGTAGTTAAATACTGGAAATTGGAACTTTGAAATGTGATTAAGTGATTAAAGCAGTTTCTCTAAGCAATGGATGTTATTTAGTAGCCCCAGAGAAAAATAACCAGCATTTCAGTAATACAGGTATTTGCCAGTGTGGCAAAGCTTTGCCTAATCTCAAAGGTGAGGCTTGTATTTTTCATATGAGAGGTCTCAGTTCTCCTTCTGACTTACTAGCAGTTACCTTACACAAGTTCTGAGCCGAAGACAAGACATGCGTGTATGTTCCCTTAAGAATTAGGATAAGGAATATAAAGCTCCCAAAGACAATTGGTGATATTTAATCAGAGGTAATATCCAACTTTTAAACTACGTGCCTTCCTATAAGCTAAAAGTGCATTTTAATGCCTGTTGCTCTTTTAAACTAGAATTGGGCTTGGATAAAATGCAGTATACTGCAGATACCTGTCGTCTTTTTGAAACAGAGACTGTTCTTGACAAGGTGCTTGCATCTTAGTCTGTCTCAGTGTAGCTGAAAACCAAAGAGCTATTGTTCTTCATTGGACAGTGAGAAGATCCCAGCTTTTTTTCAGCTGGGGAAGTACTCAGAAACGAGCTGTAAGTTGGGGCTTTCCAATCTGGGCTCCCCTGCAGCTTTACTTGAGACTGCTAYGCAGGAGAGTTGATCTAGCACTGGAGTTTACCTTTTCACTGCAGAATACGGGTGCTTTTATGCTGAAATTTAGAGGTGGAAGAGAAGCCCTAAAGGCAACTTCATCATTCTATTCTCACTTTAAACTGTCTTGCTCTTCCTGCAGCTTTTGGTAGAAATTCCATGTGCAGCTTTGCTTAAATGACTAAAACTGGCTAACTGACATCCACATAGCTCCAACTGCAAAAAACAAAGGCATGCCCAACTACCTCCTGACTCTTCCCCTTGTGCTTAGGCAACATATTTTTACACGCAGATTCTTTGTCATTGAAGGGATCATTGCTTTGCCTTCAGCTGATGGCAAATTAACATCCCTTACAATAACAAGTCTCCTTAATTAGAAACTGTTTTCTTTGTGCATGACACACTGCATGCTTGATGCAGTGTGAATAAGGCAGCATTTAAGCATCTACAAAAGTAGACAGTACTTTAATATGGTTTTGAATGAAACCATGATGGAGATAGCTATGTTGTCTTTACAGTGAGGAATTTGAGAAGTTGTCATGTTTTTCCGTACTGTTTCTTGAATACTGGGGGAAGGACGGGGATTCCAGGTCTTTTAGATTTGGCCATCAGTCTTACTACCTTTCCGCTTTAATGTATAAGGACACCTGAAACTAAATTCTTGTACTTGACACCTTTTGACTGTTGTGTCTGTCAATCTCTAGATGGTGCGAAGTACAATGAAACCCCCTCTTTTGGCAGTAGTGAACAAAAAGTCATCTTGTATTTAACTAGTTGCTGTGTATAACCTTTGTGCTCTCTTCATGAATCTGAATGGCTTATGGTAGGAGTGAGATCTGCCTTGCTTGGTCTTGCCTTTGTGCTTTCTGATCTAATTCCAGCAAAGCAGAGTTCTTAAACTTTCAGCTGTGAAGCTGATCAGTTTAAGTTCCCAACCCAGGTCTTCATGACCAAGAATGACATTTATTTGTAGAATAAGAGCCGTGAGTTCTTCTTTTTCCTTCCGCAGGACAAGCAGGAGGACTTAAAGAAGACTATTTTGGAGGGCATAGAGACGGGCAAGCATCAGGTGAGGTTGACCTTTGATGCTTGTAAGCTGCAACCTCAGAATACATGCTAATGACAAGAGTGGCTTTAAGGCATCTAAATTCTTCAAAAATACAAAGACTTGCTGTGTAGACTTGAAATGTCTTCCTTGTGCTGCTTTTTTTCTTATGCTGGGTTTTTTAAAACCCTATTTAAAAAAAAACAACATTCATCCTTCACAAATTCAACAGGATATCTCATTGAGCTACTTCACAAGTAGCTTGTAGCTTTGTTAAACTTGTTAGTACATCTCTGCCTTCCTATAATGTCTCCCTTTTTCAGATATTTGCTTTAAACCAGAGATCTAGCCGAGTTTTAGATGCCTCTGAAATACTGGTTTGGTGCGTACCTCAGGAGAGGTGTCTGGGACAATTAGGTTGGTGACTGCTAGAATGCTGCATCTTTTGATAGGAGTTTAATCTTGAAAACTAGGAAAGTAGCACAGTATTAAGAACTGTTTTATTTGTTCGGCTGTTGTCTTGCATCAAAAATTTCCTGAAAATCATTTTACTTAGAATAGAAAATTTGAGATTTCAGTTAAGTGAATCTGAGGAACTGAACCTTATCATGGACCAGAGAGGCCTGTTAAATAATTCAAGAGAAGTGTTGGACCTTTACTTTGAAACTGCAAGTTTTGTTCTAAAATTCTGAACAACACACATGGCACTGGAAACAAACAAACCCAAGAAAAATATCCCAGTGAGTAATACTTGTGAAACATTAACACACTTTTTTGACCTCTAAAAGAGAATAGTTAAAAAAACAAACAAAACCTTATAGCGTAGCTAATATTGGAAAGACTTGGAATCAAGAATAAAAGAATGTTAACAATGATCATTCAAGATACTTCTGATGACATTGCTTTTGCTCTGCTCTCTGAAGTATAGATTTGCCTGGGAGGGAAATAATTATTGCTCACTGGACTCTCATCTCCCTTTTGAGTCCCAGTGGAAAAGGTGCAGATAATGTAAGCGCTTACTTGAGTTGGGGAATTTTCCCATTTGCCCCTTCCTTTCCATCTGCTACTCAAACTTACACCTAATTCTTCTCAAGCATTCTTTCTATCCAAATAGAATTAGCAGGAGAGCAGATTACTCAAGTGCTTAGAGAATGGCTTTTCTAGTTAAAGCTGGTAGAGATTTTTCTCCTTTATACCTCTTCCTGATCATGTTGACTACAGTATTTATCAGGATTGGGATAGTGAAGAGATAATGTAAGACATTGTGATGACTCCCAAAGTGCAGATAATGGAGCAGGGGAGATCATGTTTTTGGAGATGAGTACTCTTTGCTAGTTCTTGTTGTGATTATAAAATGAGTACTTGCATTTACTTTCTGTTAATATAAGAAAGAAGTGCATTGCAAAACTGATTGGGGATGCTGTTGGACGACAGTCATGTTCTCTGTCCTCATTTTGGTTAAGTATCTACTGCAGTTTCAAAAAAAAATCTTTTGAAACTTCTGGCGATTTCGGGTTAAGAAAAGGGTGCGAGCAGGCAAAGACATTGGACTGTCTTAACTTATTTCGGTTTGGTCTAGGTATTAGTCAGTAGAACTTGAGTTGATGCTATCTGTTAGTGTCTAAGAGGGCCTCATAAAGAGCTGAAGTCACACAATTAATTTCATTTTAAAGTAAAGCATAACATTTCTCCATCTTCTGATATGAAAAATGCTGTCAGAGTAGGATAACTTTTGAAGATTTACAGCAGGTAGCATGCAAATGGCTTAGCTTGATTGGACAGATGGATGTGAATGGTACTGCAAGTATTTGAAGTGTATAAACATTGAGGATCAAGTTGTGCCTGCTTGATGAAGTGATGGTTTATCAAGCTGGATAGGGTAATTACATTGTGTTTAAATAAAGAAACTTCCTGACATCCATATTTAAGTTTTTGACAGTAAGATCTCTTTAGAATGGAGAATTCTGTTGCAGATAGTGGTATCTGACTCTGCTAGTCATCTGAAATACTACATTTCTATGTAATATAGAATGGTCTTTCATTATCTTGAACACAACTAAGATTGGCTAAAATAAATTTCGCTCTTTGCTATCTTTGCTGTTGTTTCAATAGGGATTTTGATGAAACATGTTAGAAATTTTTTGGGCAGTAGTGTTCTGGTCCTGCTCAGTCAGTGAAATATTGTTTAATAGTTCTTTGCATCTGTAGGTGCTTTGTTTGTCTGCAGTACTGGGATTTACTGTGTATAAGACTAGCAGCAGCACCTAGCTTTTTATGATCTATTGTCAGTAGCTGAGAAAGGAAAAGTTATGCCAAATACCAGAGTAGGCATCAGAGATCAGGGGTATGCTACTAATTCTTGAACTTCATAAGGCCGTATACTAGAATAATTATTTTGACATGTTCTGCAAATATTTGTGACATACAGACAATCCAAAAGCATGCATGTATTTATCGACAGCTAAGCAGTTATTCACCCTGGGAGTGGAATGTAATTGTTCCAAAACAATCAGCTGACTTCAGCAGTAAGTCTGTAATGTTTCCTATCTGACTGCATGCAATTGTGCATACAATATTGGCTTTTTCTTTTCCTCTGTCAAGTAAGTTAAGGAATCAGAGCACCAACATGGAGTTTAAACCTGTGTGTTAAAGCAGTGTACAGTAATACAATATTCTTACTAAGGGACAGCGGCAGAGTGCTTCTGGCCTTTCCCAAGTACATAGGAGAGTGTTAGTGTTACCTCCCTCATGGCAAAGGAGTGATTTGTAGTGCTGACTTTACAGGGTCAGTCTCCAGTATAGCCAGAGATCCCCCCCCTCAACTGTGTGAACAGAAGGCTGAATTAGGGTGCAACACTTCAAAGGACGAATGCAAAGTTTTCAGGAATACTGAAATGTATGAGAAGGAGTTAATTTATTTGGTCAAGTCTGTTCTTGTCCTCTATATTTGTAAACAGCGATATCATCCCCTGTCAGTACTGTTAATTTTCACTGTCAAATATACGTGTGATTCCATAATTAAATTGTGAATTTAGAGCTTGGCTTTCCAGGTATTTAATTAAAAAAAAAAAACAAAAACAGTCCTAATGCATTATTGATCAGACTGAATTTGAGGCGTGCAAATATGAACACTCTCAAGAAGATGATATTCTCTCCCCTTGTTGCAGTGGGAGGGTTGATATATATTAGTCAGCATTCTTTGGGATATCAATCATGTCTGCATAACATGCAGATTTTCTTCCTCTGTAACTTCTTTAATACAGTGGTATCCAACCATGTCTCTCCAGTTTTCAGAATTCTTTTTAATTACGAAATCTTTCCTGTCATTCATTCCTTTCTTTGTCTGCTCCTGTCATCAGCAAAACTCAAGTCATCCTTCTGTCCTCTTAATGCTTTTTTCTCCAGTTCTTTTCTTCAGAGATTTTTTGACCTGCAGTGAAGGATATGCAGACAACCAAAAAAGCACCAGAAATGATTCTCTCATGTTTACTGGTGATCCTCGTCTTTTAAAAATACTTTTATTTTATACGCTTTGGACATTATTTCAATTTTAAAAGTCTGGCATACAGCATATGACAGTTCTGAGAACTGTTACCCTGAAACATCAGTTATTTGTATACTTCATGACACTGGATGATACTTGCGTTAAGTACCTAGTCCCTTTTTTCAGGAGGAAATGAGATGTTACCAATCTCTAGTGTTTCTTATGCGTTTGGACACTAGAATAAAAAGGGACACCTCAATCAGGAAAGTTCCTTGTATGACTAACAGTACAGATGCGATCTTAGCGGTTTCTGACAGTGTGCTTCCGTATTTAAACTACCATGATAATGAATCTTGGTGAGTTTAAGAGATAGACCTTCTATTGAGACTGAAATTTTGGCCCCATCAGCAGATGTTTCAACAGCTGAAACTATGGTATAATTTTTGCTCATTTATGCAACATCTGTTTTCTCTCCCTTTATGATAGGAGCATGAATCTGAAGGTGGGAGGACCCCACTAATGAAGGCTGCGAGAGCTGGTCATTTATGCACTGTGCAATTCCTTATTAGCAAAGGTAAAATACTAGTTTCAACTTAAAATACCACTGAACAGTTCTGAATATTTGTGATCTTTTTTTCCAAATTAATCTTGTGTGCGTGTATATGGGCCTTTGTCAAACTGTTGCGGGTTTTTTTGGAATTTCAATTAGTTTATGATATATGGACAATGGATGACAAAAGGTTTTGCATGTTATTTTTTCTGCTCCACTGTATAGATTAATAAATACCTTTGCAGCATGGCGCACATATTCAGTTTCTTTATTAAAAAACAAGCAGACAAAAAAACCCACTCTCAAATACTATCTGAAACAATAAAAGTAATGCCTTATACTACACTGATTACTGCTTAGGCCAATAATGTAAAAGTTGTCCTTTGGACATCCTCTGTCTTACCACTTATGCGGCCCACTGTTACTGTATCATTACTACATTATCTTTACAAGATGACCAGGAATCTGTGTACAAACCATTAGTTTTGCTTTCACCCCAGAAACATGTTACAAATTAGGATAACCAGAAAAGAAAATTTTATCTTTGTTCCAGAAAATACCGTCTTTGTTGATAATTTAAGAATTCCTCATATTTAATTCTGTAATGAGATATTCCTTTTATAGGTGCCAACGTTAACAGGGCTACAGCTAATAATGACCACACGGTGGTGTCACTGGCATGTGCAGGAGGCCACCTGGCAGTTGTTGAGCTCCTTCTGGCTCATGGTGCAGATCCTACTCATCGGCTGAAGGTATTCACTTAACTATTTATTTATCGTACTTATTACCCGTACCTAAAGAACCGCATAGTTGATTGTATCCATTAGTTGGTAAATGTGCAATTTTAAATGGACTAATTCATATGTTACATGGTGCAGCAGGCAGCAGATTTCATCTTATGACTTTTATTTCCAAAATCTCACTTCAGGATGGCTCAACAATGCTCATTGAAGCCGCAAAAGGAGGACATACCAATGTTGTTTCTTACTTGCTGGATTACCCAAATAATGTTTTGTCAGTTCCTGCAGCAGACTTGTCTCAGCTCACGCCACCATCTCAGGATCAGTCTCAGGTAAGGCATAAGGAATTTTTTTTAAATATCATAATGAAACACTTCCCTCGTAGTTAACTTCTCAAGCTTCTTCGATGCAAACAAATACAGTGGAAAGAAAAGATCAAAGCTGTGTATTTAGAAATGGTAGAGAGTGAGAAAGTTAGTTGGTATTGTTTGTCTGCCATGTCCTGAAAAGTGCGTAAACTTTTTGTTACATTTTCTGCTCCTTAAACAAGATAGTCTCAAACCTAGTATGTCAAAAGAATTTATTTTCTTGATTGCATTTGCTCAGTATTTTATTTCAACTATTCTAAAGCCTTGTGACAGCACCTCTCAAATGTCATTATTGATTCTGGTTGTTATATGAAAAAAAAAAATATTGCATAAATTTGCAATTCTCCAAGTAGTCTGAGAAGTAGATTTCTAATGGAGTTAGTTGATTGAAACCCTAAAGATGTTAACATTGTTACAGCCTACGCAGTCCAGCATTTTTGAACAGGTTACAGATTTGAAAACTGATGTGCCATGGGGTTCTGTCTGGTACTGCCTGCAAAGTAAGTTTGGTGGTAGGCAAGGAATAACAATAGCTAACTTTGACATGTTACCCACAATAAAATGGCATGGAACGTGTTATACCAAGAGACAGCATGGCATACACAGTTTAGGGAAGAGTGGAGTGGAGGTCTGCTGTAGAAAAGTATGTTGTATTAACACCTCAAGACTGGGTCCCTTCAAGAGGTTTTTATCTGAGTGTGTGTCTGTGGCTTTATTTTAAGGTTCCACGTGTACCGGTGCATACGCTTGCTATGGTTGTACCTCCGCAGGAACCTGACAGAACCCCTCAAGAGAACTCGCCACCTCTCTTGGGAGTGGTGAAAGGTTAGTATGCAGCCACTTGGAGAATACATGCAATTTGGAAACTTATAGGCTGGGGAAAATTTTATGAGCGCTTATGCATAGTATAGTCCCCTCCAATTCTTAAACACCTGTAATGAAGGTATAACTTTTATATTTAAGTATTTTATGCAGTGTGTAGTTTTTGCTTATTTTCTTGTATACTACAATATAGTAGCACTGGTTCCTGATGATGCTTATTCTAACTTTTTGGAAGAAAATGACTGTGGTAACTGCAATAGTCCAAACAGTCCAAATAGTCAAAACATTAGTAAATGCTAGGTGTGGTGTTGATTTTTAAATATTGTACACTGATCATCTAGAGTAGTTGCAACTCTTATCCATGAACTTGATATATCAACGTCTTTTCTTGTTTCTAAAATAGCAACACAAGCATGTTGGCATTATAGAATCCCGAAGCAGATCTACTTAGAGGAAAATTTCTTTTGTATTAGCAATAGTACTTTTATAAGTAATAGTCACATCAGGATTTTTGCTTTGAATACAGCTAAACTGACTGGTTAAAAATATTTTCAGTCATTAAATGGCAAATTTAGCAGTTCATTACCAGCCATGGATTCTGTACTGAATTCTTCACTTCTGATAACTAAACTCAGAGAAGCAGATTTTCTAGTGGAAAGTTTAAAAACTGCAACTGTTAATGACTCACTGCTTTGGATTTTTGTTTGCTTTTTCTTTTCTTTTTTCTTTTTTTTTTTATTGGAGAAATGAAATATTATAGTATCCAAAGTTCTATTAGCTTTACTTAATTCCTTAATTCTGGATGTGCTCAATGCTTCCTAAAACAAAGAAACAAAAAACCCCCTGGAGCACAAATGAATAGAAAAAATTGTGTACCTGATGGTGTTTAAATATGCATCCTTGACTCTTTCTATGCATATATGCTATGTATTGATAATTGATGTGCAGTTGTTCTTTTCTCAAATATAGTTATTGTACAGTTTTCCTAGAACTTAATATACATAGAATGTTTTGCTATTTTGGAGTCTATAAAAATGAATATATAAAAAATGAAAAGCATATGCAACTTCTGATTCAAATAAAACAGGAAAAAATATATACCAGCATGTGTGCCCTTACAATTAAATAAGTATTGGCAACGCTAAGCAGGATAGTGTTCTGGGAATATATTTTATGGTGCATGGGAATCAATGAAAGATTAGTTGATACTGAGTCAGAAGATTAAAGTATAAGCTAGAAGTCTGGCAATATTTAATCAAATCATAAAATGCAGATAATTGATGTAGTTTAAGAAATAGATTCCATCAAAAACTTATAATAAATGTCAGTATGTATTTTAGGCATCTGTTTAGCAGTAGTATGTTATTGAAATTGCATTGGGAGATTTAGTTCTCAGTGTTTCAGGACATGCTTCATGTGTGTTGGCAAAACCTAATCTGTGATGTGTTGGAAGAGACGTAGCAGTCTGGAGTGTGCCATTGGACTAATGAAGCATTGCATAAAGCTTTCGTTCATCTGAAGTCTTTAGGGCAAAAAAGATATTTTGCGTTAAACACTGTGTGATCATTGTAATTAAACCACTCTGATACTTTAACTGTAAGAGCTCTTTGCTAAGCTTTGGTTCTTAACTTCTTAATATACCAGATTTCATTGTTAGACTTCTTGGGAGACGAGGGGTAAAAGAAGGTGCAGATAGATATATATTTTTTTTATTTCCTTGGGAAAAAATGTAGTCTTAAGTTATTATATTACAAAATTGCTTATTCTGGGAGAGACAAATTTCTTGCCTTCAGAATTTGACTTGGGCCTCTAAGTTCTTGGATAAACTGTTGGCTACTTAGGGAATGCAGGGGGACACCCAGCCTTTTTAACTTCAGCTTAGTCTGTTTTATAGTATCTGCATCAATTTTGCAAGAAGTGCAATGGCAGCAGTTGATTAATTTTGAATGGCATCATTATCCTTCAGTAGACTAAGAAGGCATATGGAATAGCTGCTCCTTGAACAATTGTTTTGGCAAATGATTTAATATCAATATTTAGCAGCACGTGAAAAGAAAAACACTTCAGAGCTGACAGTGGATCTAGAGACATTCAGATGAATGTGCTGTGCAGAGCTGGTAACCTCATGACTAGATAAAGAATAATCAAATACAGGGGAAAAGGAGAATTGACCCTAGAGCTGATTACATGAAGCGTGCTTGAGCAGTTGAGCCCTGGGGCAGGTGGCTCTCCATGCCACCCTCTCGTGCGAGCCCAACACCCTTGCCATGAGTGTTACCTCCAGGTATAGTCAGGTCCCCAGCCTGCACCCAAATGTGTGAACACATTTCCTCTCCCCACAACTCCCTTTCTCTGTTTTCTCTCTCTGTTTTCTCTCTCTGTTTTCTCTCTCTGTTTTCTCTCTCTGTTTTCTCTCTCTGTTTTCTCTCTCTGTTTTCTCTCTCTGTTT
>NW_020449019.1:150043-199727 GCF_003343035.1 Apteryx rowi | reverse complement strand
GTTTTCTCTCTCTGTTTTCTCTCTCTGTTTTCTCTCTCTGTTTTCTCTCTCTGTTTTCTCTCTCTGTTTTCTCTCTCTGTTTTCTCTCTCTGTTTCCTCCTCCCCTTTAAGCTTTGGCACTGAGCAGTTAGACTTTTTGCAAGGCAAAATGAGGTGGAGGGGATGACTGAAGAGCTGCTTATAAACTGTTTCTCCTGACACAGTCTGAGTCTAGCCGGTGTAATTCTTTCCTTATTAAGACAGATTGCTCTTCCCACTCACTCCCTCGCAAACGTGCTGGGATGTTAAGGAATTCCCCATACTAATTTTACACAGGCTCCATGAGCTGTCAGTCCTAGTGAGTATAAGCTGTGAATATCATCAGACTCTTTTTGTAATTTTAAGTATACCTTTAAAGGCAGTTTTCTTGCAAATTGGGGGACATTTCCAGCATATGAAATGCTTGTAAGGAATGCTGTTAGGTTTCTTCAAGGAATCGCTCTGTGCAGAGAATGTCATCTGAAATATTGTTGCCATTGATAAACTTGTATGGCTTGTAAATGCAAGTTAATGTTTAAGAATGGGATTCGAAGCTCTCGGTGGTTATTCATGACTTGTCAGTGTGCTTAGTCTTTCACAGAACATGTTTGGCGAGTGCTGTGGCGTGTACCCACAGCAGTTTGTAGAACATGATTGAAAAACAATACACTTGTGCAAAAAGGGGGTGCTTAGGAAGTCTGGAATGTAGCAGTAGGGTTTTTTGTTTGAATTCATATGAAGTATGAGTTACTTTGTAAGCTTTTTCCAAATACATTTCACTTCACCACTAATTTGAAATTGTGCTTACAAACTAACTAATTGGCAAACTTAACTGAGTGCTTCAAACTTACCAGTATGCTGTCATTAGACTTCTCCACTGTTGTGTTTTAGTGGGCAGTAACTTACAGTCTTTCTTATTTGGGGAACTGGTTCTTAGAATTTGACAAGACTGAATGGATTTAACAGATTTTCACAAAAAAAACTGTCCACATCTGCCCTTGGGCCCTGAGTGGGGAGAAAGAATCTGCTTAGAGTTAAGTAGTTTTTAGGAATGTTTTAAGCTTTCATATACTGGCACTGCTGTAAGTACCCCCATACCCCCATGCTAAATTTTACTCACAAGCTAATGACTTGAAGAAAACACCACATAGCTTCAATAGCTACAAACTCCATAAACGTTTTCTACTCTAAATCTGACTTTTTTTGCCTAATAGTTATATTGGGATATATTCTGACAGAGCTATCTCACACATTGTGTGATTTATTTGAAATAGGGGTCAGATTAACAATAGGATTAGAAAGATGACTTTACCAGACTTTTTGTTTTGACCCTTTTCAGGCTTCTCTAGTGCACAGTCCAACTGTCTGTTCACTGTTTCTTATGGTTCAACATCTTCCAATATACTCTTGCCATTTCTGTGTTTTCTGCCTGGGTCAGCACTTGACCCAGTTATCGTAGATGAGTTACCAAGTAAAATGCAACTTTCTTTGTTCTCTCCCAGGCAGGATCCTAAATTAGATTTTTCCTTCTTCCCTGGCTTTAATGTAAGGTTATAAATTCTACTTCAGAGATTTTGCACTCCGCCCTTTCTGATTTTCTACCAATAGATCCCAAGCCTAGTATATCTATAAAGACGGATAACTCCAGATAGTATTTTGTACCTCAAGGGAAAAACAGTCCGTACCTCTTGACTTTCTAACTTCACTCATACTTTCTTAGCAGACTTGCATTCTTGTTTTTCTTTTATGTGAATCTTCAGCAGCACAAGCAGATTATTTAAACAAGATGCGTGCATATGCCCCCAAGAGCATAAGTGTACAAAAACATTTTCAAAGTGGTTTGTGAAATTTTATTCCTCTGAAGATCCAGTCGTCTGACTGGCACCTGCTAACTAATTGCATCTGAGCAAGTTCCCAGTTAGATTCTATCAAGCTACCGAAAGAAACTTGGGTAGAAGATTAAAGTTGGAAAGTAACTAAAGTTTTTTGTTTCAGAAAACTGAGTTAGTTGATTACACTGTGGGGTTTTTCTCTCCAACCATGTAGCCTTTGGCTCTTGGATATCATTGCACCTATTGCTGGCAAGTAGCCTGTAAAAGCAGCTGTGGAAGTGATAAAGATAGGCAAAATATTACGTGGTTCACAAGAGAACCGTAGTTGAATATAAACTCATCTAAACATTCAGTCCTCCATGAATCATCTTGTTCTTCATAAAGAAGAGTTAGAACATTGTTGAAAACAATGTTGCAGATGAAATTTTCTAGAAAATTTTGTAGGTTATTATCTCGTTGTCCAGCTAGCCAAATTATTTAATATTATATTTTGCATGTATGTACATGGAGTGACTGTTTCCCCAGCTTCAGATCTGATTTTTTTTTTTTTTTTACTGATATGAATTATAGAATTAAATATGGAATTTTCACAAAAATTCAGTATTGAGCTTGCCCTTCTCCTGTTGTAGCTGGTGAGTTTTAACTGCCAACTGCAAATCAAATCCTAAACTTTGGTCATCCTATTTCTTGAAAAAATCTGATTTCACTCTGAAGTGTAAGAGTAATAGCAGACAGGCTTTTCTGTGACAAACCATGAAGATCTTTGAAATACTTTATTATGGATTTATGCTTCCTGACATCTGCCTAGTGCGAAGGGAGGAACAGATTAAATCTGATGTGTTTTTGAAGTTCTAGGTGTGATATTAACTATCAGGATGACATGGTGATTCATACAGACTTGGATACTATTTGGAGATGTGTTTGTATGTACAGACATGTATCCCCCAGTGGAGATTTTCTTGTTGTCAATTTGTATGCCAAAAAGCTTTTGGAATTTAATTGTCTGGATTTGGATCCTTTTTTTTTTTCCAGTTAACAACTCTTGAAATTAAGGAGCTAACTGTCAACAAGTGTCAGAATTTCATCTAATGCCAAATAAAACTGCTGGTGGTGGCCAAGATGAAAACTACAAAGCTGAAGTGCAGTTGCATTGATAGAAATCTCCTAGCAATTATAATGGGCTGGAAAAACAAATCTTCAATCTTCTTCTGAAATGACCTTAAAAATAAATTAGTGATCGTTTTTAACTGTGATTACTTCTCAGAAACACTTGGTCAGCAAGAATGTCTCTTCTTGCTAATTCATCAGTCAGTGCTTTTAGGGTAAGACATGAATTAGGCTTTATTTACATTAAAAAAAATTAAAAAACCTATGTATCTACTTCCTGCTTGTCAAAACTTTCTTGGAGTAAATACCTCTGTCCTCAGACCTGTGGAGGGCAGCAGAAGTGCCTCCTTGCACTATTAGTGTAACGTATGGGCCATCGTTTGGATGTTAACAAACACAAGCGGTACATCTAATCTCATTGTCATTAAAAGTTGATCAGTTGGTTTGAACTAGATTTATTTTGGATGGCTTGCATCTCACCTGTGCTACTCTATTCATTGTAAAAAGTCATATAAATTATGTGCTTCCTGGGAAAACAAGATGTCCTTTAGATTAGAAGTTGGAACAAGAAGAGCAAGTTCCTAGAGAATCTTAAGCACTAGGAAAGAAAGATGATATCAGATTGTAATCCTAGGGATGAAAGATGGTATCAGAGAGCCTGTGAAAGTGAACATATTTTATGCAAATTTAAGTTAGAAGAGTTGAATAGCTTAGAGTTATTTGCAGACTAGAAACATCAAGGGTTTTTTTTCCAGATTCTTGTTTGCAGGCAGTGCAGGGTCTAAGAACTCTAAATGTTACTTGCAGCCAGAAGACATAATGGTGTTTTCCACTGCATTGTACTCAATGCTCAGGGATTACTAATAATGTTTGGGGGGATGCTGATCTGGATGAATGGAATACTGCAGACCAATTTAGGTGCTGGTGAGACTCTCTGCAGTGCCCTGGAGAAGTACAACAGATACACATAGGACGCTTTTATCTCACATTTCCTGTGAGTGAGTAAGAATTCAGGGGAAATGATGGGAAGTTGCATTTTTCCAGAGTACATCTTGTCCAGAGTAGCATATGCTGGTCAAAAAAATGACTTGCCTGCGAGAGGCAGTGGAGGGTGTGAGGGAAGGAGCGAAATGGAGACTCTCTGCTTTGCATGGGATTGATGGTTAAGAGTGAATTGGAAAGGCTAGGAACCAGAAACTGTGGAAATCTGGAAATGTAAATAAAAGAGCACTTGGTGTTACTGTACACAAAATAAATTATGAGATGGTGTTCCCCTTTGCTTTCCAAGTGTGCTGTACCCACTCTGGGTTTCCTGCCAACTGAATGATTCTCTTTCCTGTAATCTTGATTACCTGATAGCAGGTGATATTTGTGTAGCAGCATCTGGGTTTTCATTGACCCTCTGTCTTCAGGTCTTCTGAACAGATCTTCTAAACAGTTGCTTTAGAGAATAGATTGACTACTTAACATTACTAGGTCTAATTTTGTATTAAGTTGTGTAGAATATTTACAGTTCGCCAAAAAGATAAATGAACAAAATGAAAAATGCCAAGCTGACTTAATTATGGTGAGGCCTATAATTTATTTTTTAGATCTTACTGTACTTAAGTATGTCAAAAGTGAAAATACAAAATAATGTCTTATTCCTGATTCTTTACTAAAGTAGGCGCAGTATTTTTCAGGATATTGTATTATAGGGGAGATTTGGATAAAAACAAGAAATTTAAAATGAAGATTGCCTCTCCAACTCAGTCTTTTCAGCAGTAAAATCATGTTACATTTGATATTGTAGTCTTGAATAACAGCATCTTAACAGACTGTTGGCATTCTGCCTGTCATTGTGGAACCTATTAAACTCTTTTAGGGAGAAGACATTTATGGTTGTGTTCAGTAGGTACTTTTTCAAAAAGTTATTAACCTGTAAGTTTAACAGTGGTTAAAGGAATCTGACTCTACTAGGAAACTTTTAATTGCTACTTTTAAATACTTTTAATATTCTTATATTACAATACTTGCATTTTCTGAAGCTACCAGCAGCAGCTTCTCCACCTCTGATATGTTGAAATGGTTGTTAGGATGTGAACCTCAAGTTCAGCAAATCCTTAATCTTTCTTCCCACCCCTCATACTCTTCCATCTTCCCCAATACTACAGGTTGCAAATATTTTCTGACGTGGAAAGGGTGGTTTACAACCTGAACAGTGGCCAAATAAGAGGCTGATTACAGTGCATCTCCACACCTTCAGAGTTTCCGGGAGCCTAGTTCTTCGTTTGCAGAGTGGCCATATTTGTATACTCTTTGTCCAATAGCATGACATGGGCTGTATTAATTTTACTAAATTCTGTTTTCAGAAACTGCCTGAGCTTTTGATGTTCATTCCAAATCTTGAGATGCCCTTTGGGGAGTCTGTTGCTCATAGTGTGACCAACCTTGTGTCCTTTAGTCAGTACATATAGACTAGAAGCATCAGGTCTTTATGCAAGACTGTACTTCTGCTCTGTGCTTTCTCCTGTGGTTTTAGCAAAGGTTTCTTGTGACAATCAGGCTTGTTTTCTCCCCAGGTGGGAGTTAATCGAGAGGGACAATATTGATACTTTATTATTTGGGGGCTCTTTGAACTACAACTTCTCTTTTCTATGGGGTGATGTAAGCTGTCCAGACCTATCGAAAGTCAGGAAATGGTTTACGTCATTATGAAAAGGATAAATATGGTAACCTTAAGAATGACAGGAAAACACAGCAGTATGAAGTGTTCCTTTCTAAGCCACATCTTAAAGGTTAGTTTGGAGTTAGATTTACTGATATGTTTCTGCTACTTCAGTGGTATTTGCAGTGGAGCAGCTTGGTTTCAAAGGACCAGTTGACTTTTCTTTCATTAATTTCTAACAAAGATATAGAAAAACATTTAACTTCTTTTGGTGAGTGTAAATATGTTTTCAAGAGTAGTCTCTAAAACTTAAAAGATACTATAAATTTGTAAATCAAATCACACTATTTAAAATGAAAGGATAACTATATAAACCTTAAAAGTACACTGTAAAGCCAAATAGCTAACAGCTTAGAACAGACTTGAGATAGTTATCTACCAGCCAGTATAAAGAGCGTTATTGCTAATCTTTAATCAAATCCTTCATCCTCTTCGGAAAAATTCTTTTGGGACTTACGGTTCAGAGAAAAAAATAAGAAAAATATTTGGCCTAGGGATTCAACTGGGACTATGGATCTTTCAGTGCAAGGCAGCAATATAAAATATTAAGCTAGAGAAGGAGCTTGCTAAAGGGTATCAGTCTGGATGTACCTATAGTGTTTGTAGCATGCTGGGATGACATTCTAGGATATTTCCTGAAGTTATCAAGACTTGTGTTGTTTCTTTTAAATTTAGATAGTCTTTGTTTTCATTCCAGAGAGTCTGATTGGTGAAGTTGTTCAGCGCAAAGTTTGGTTCAGGTCTATTTTAGTATTTCTTCTTTCTCTTTTTTAAGAGAAAGTTCTCACATATTTCTGTTTTCCTCAATTAGTTTCTCAAAACAGATTTGTCTGAAAGTGCAGTGTGTGTGTGTGAGACTCCTCTTTTGACAGCAGTGTAAAGTGGGATCTCTTATGAATTAATAGTTTGATGAAGGAAGTCCCAGGGAGAAATAAAGCAGTGCTTTAGGAAACTTAATCATTCCAGAACTAGTGATTTATCTGATACTTAGTTCCTCCATCCAGACTTTCACTTAACAGTGTTATGTTTAGGTATGTTTAATAAGCAATGGCTAAGACTGTCTAACTTTAATTCCCCTTTTAACGATGAATTGCATGAGTCCATTTTACTAATGTTCAAGTTGTCTCTTTTAAAAAATACTACATATATCACCATTTACAGAAGGAGAGCTACTGTAGAAAATTCTTTGAAGCTAAAACCTTTCTCATTTTTAATTAAACTTTTTTTTTTTAACACTGAAGTAATAACTTAAGCATTTAATAGATTCATATTAGCAAGATCTGACTGGAGCTTTCACATATGTGGCTTTCAAAAAAGCAGCTTGTGTTGCCTGAAGGTGGTTCCTTGTGATAGTTCATGGAAGGACTGCCCTGGCGTGGTGTTTCTTGCTGGATGGGTTTTAAAGATTTGATTTGAAGATTTTTGAAGATTTTTAGGTCTTAATAGTGAGCAGAGTTGTTAATTTGTTAGTGGAGACAGGGAGGCAAGCAAGAGGTTAATCTTCTCTCAAAACTTTTAAAAGGATGCCCAAGCTTAAAATATATTTGTGTATGTCTTTAAGTTTGCATGGGCAGGATTCTGTTTGTAATGTAACTGTGGAATGCTACAGCATTTGGAGAAATACTAGTTCAAAATATTGATCTTCCTGTAGAGTTATTTTCTCTTAAATATAGACTGCTTTTGCTTGCAACTTTGCTTTTGGAAGTTAGCCTCTGGAAAAAGGTTTATGCTTTTGTTAGTTTAATTTGCTCTGCACAACAGAACAACTTTGAGCATCCAGTAAATTATTTAAATTACCTTGCTCTCCTTACTGATTTGACTTACCAGATGCATTGTCAGGTATATCAGAAACCATAAAGCTTCTAATTCCTTAAAATTAAAATGGCTGTGTTTGAGGGATCAATATTGTATTTAGGATCAATATTGAAAATTCCAGCTATTTGCTTTGACCTGTCTGTCTTAAAATGGAGTATAGGGTTTACCTTTCTGTGGTTTGACAGATGTGCAGTGTTAGTTGTAAAGATTTCTTTTTTTTTTCTTTTCTTTTTTTTTTTGGTGGGAGAGAGGGGAGGTATGGGGTATCTTCAGCATGGCATTTTTTCAAACATTTTTCATGTGCTTAGGTGCATCCAAGCAGAAGTCAAGTTCCCTGCAGGTAGCAGATAAGGACCTACTGCCACCTTTTCACCCATACCAGCCTTTGGAATGCATAGTAGAAGAGACTGAAGGCAAGCTGAATGAACTTGGACAGAGAATTAGTGCTATTGAAAAAGCACAACTTAAATCATTGGAATTAATTCAAGGTGAACCTTTAAATAAAGATAAGATTGAAGAACTTAAAAAGAACAGAGAAGAACAAGTACAGAAGAAGAAGAAAATATTGAAGGAGCTACAGAAGGTGGAAAGGCAGTTGCAGATGAAAACACAACAGCAGTTTACCAAAGAATATTTGGAGACCAAAGGTCAGACAGACACACCACTTCCCCTGCAACAGCAGTGCCCACTTACAGGGGTCTTCCCAGAAGTGGAAGCTGATAAGGGTCTGCCAGAGGATAACTTTTCAGGGTTACCTCAGGTTGACACAATCTTGTCTAAAGATGACGAGCAACAACAGTCTCCACCACCTGCTGAACAAATAGAGTTTGTCCCTATCCAGCCTTTGCCAACACCGCAATGTAATTTTTCTGGTAATTTAGGTTATAATGGGACAGAGTCTCTTGAACTTCAGAAAGCATTAGGTAATCAGCAGAATGTAGGACAGCAGCAGCAGATTGCTGGGCAGGGGCTGTTAGTTCAAGAACCAGACGGATTAATGGTTGCCACTCCAGCACAGACGCTTACCGACACTCTTGATGACCTAATAGCAGGTGGGTTAAGAAATATACCTATTTTTGCATTAATTTGTGTGCTCAGTTTCCCTTTCTCTCCTTCCCTCCAAAAACATCTTGGGGTTTTCCAGTTTGGGAATACTTGCTTAAGAATAAAATTCCTGATTAGTGCTATTAATCCTAACAGTCACTTCCAATTCTAACATGAGACTTTAAAAAATCTCTTTCCAAAGTGCAAAACTTCCTGTCCCAGAGATATGTTTTAGCCCCTGTGGCCTCATCTTTTTCTGTGCTTCTTTAAAAAGCCTAATCATGAGTGATTAGAAGTGGCCATTAGGAAACCCAAAAACATTACAATTTTTTTTTCTTCCATAGGATTTTACATACAGGCTTATACCTCAGTGAATTTCCTTAGTGTAGTAGCCATCTCTAGAAAAATACAAAATATTGTCACTTGTGTTGACAAATGTATCTATCTCCATTCTGCTGGAAATGCTGCTACAGTTTAAACGCATCTGGAATCTGTGCAAAACCATTTAGTTCTTTAGTGCTTCTCTGTAATGGCTTGTGTTTTCAGAATGCCTTCTAAACCATGGATGTTAAACAGGAATAACTGCTTATCAGATTTAACAAATGGCAAAAATATGTCATGTTTGGATGAAAGCAAAAATCAAAACATTCTTGCTTTTGCTGGTAACTGCATGAAGATAAATAGAGATTTTTTTCCCCCCACACTGGGTTGGGTAAGCCCTGTTGTGAAAAAGGGGTATCATTTTTGTTGAGCTTCTTTTCACTTATTTCAGTAGGAATTCTGTTTACTGCTGGACGTATGCAGGATATAACCACTATTGTTTGGGACTGTGCCTGTTTGGCCTGTAGTTTTTTTTGGGGGGGGGGGGTTGTTGTTGTTGTTGTTGTTGTTTTGTTATTTTGTTTTTTTTAATCCAGTGTTTCTTGACTCTTCTTTGCTCTTTCTGTCCGTCCCTCAGCCCTTATTTTCTTGTCTTTTTTTTCCTCTTTGTGGTCACTGCCCTGTCCTCTTAAGTTCCCCTCATGCTTTTGGAAATGTGGAATAAGACTTTTTGCTAACAATTCCCAGGAACTTTCAGAATGGTAACTAACTATAGTGAAGTTCGTACAGGTCAAGACTGACTGCAACTTTGCAGCCTTCCCTGGAAATCTCAGTAGGTGGAATAGTTGTGGTGTGTTATATCAGCTCTCTTCAGCTGTACAATTTAATTCAAAGAAATCCTCTTGCACGTTAGAGATACAGGCTTAGTTCCTTTTTTTCCTGGCATGGTATCATCCATTCATCACTCTAAGACATTCTTCAGAGTATTGAGCTAACTTTACAACAAAAATGCAGTTAAATTATTCTTAAATATTTTTAAGTAAGATTTGATACTTGAGCGTGCAAGGAGGAAAATTTGAGGTGTTAATGCAAAACGTAGTCAACAAGGGCTAAGTCTTTGGAGTAGCTGTTGTTAACAATTTAACGTATCTGGCACAAGACCATGTAGCACATAGACTTTAATAGTTAGCATAGTATATTCAAAATATTCAGTGCACCCTTCACTGTTATGCATTGTAATAGCCATTGCAAAAAGAAAATTTCTACAGTTGGCTGAGTACAACAGAGTGAAATAAGTCTGCTAGTTGTTTCAGACATCTTACCAAAAACCTCGTAACTGACTAGTCAAAGATCGTGTGCTTGGTAGTGTAACCCTTTGACAAAATTCACTTTGTCCTTCCATTTCCTGATACCGTCAGGAAATGAAATAAACTAAAATATGTGCCACTTGAGGGCGGGGAAAAAAATTTGAAAGCAAGCTGGAACTCCCCTTTATCTTATGATAAAAAACCTTTGGATAGAAATGTTTTAAATATAGGGTCTTTGACTATAAATACCCTACTTGTTATTGGTTAATTTTATGAAACTCTTTATTGTTTTTGTAACTAACTAAAGACAGTTTTGGCTAAGAAATGAGGTTTACTCATTTCAGAATCCATAGAAATTACATGCTCTTGTAAAATTATTAAAAACTGTATGTTTACAGAAAGTCAACCCAAGGAAAATTCCTTAATTCCAGAGGCTACTGCAAAAATAAATTGATGTTGCTTTACTGAAATACATTTTCTTCTGAAATTCGTAGATTTGTTTCACTTTCTAAAAATTATTGGGAGAGGTTTTTAGATACTTTGCTCAATTTTTTTTTTTTTTTTTTAAGAATCCAGTCTGTGGTAAAAGAATGACCCCTTCATAAATCATAATCCTAAATCTCAAATTTATGTAGGTTTCAAAATGAACTGTAAAGCTACCTCCCTTTACATTCACTCCAAACTCTTAGATCTGTGTTTAAAATGCACTTGCATTTTATATGCAAATTTGCCCATTAGTCCTCAATTTTGTAAAGAAATTTTAGCAATAGAAATATGTTCTGACAACTGGTTTTTGCATGCGTACTACAGACGCTGGATAAAATTGTTCGGGGGCTCTGTATCTGCTGTGTGGAAAGTCTGTCTCTTTGAGAGAGATCAGGAGCCTTCTCTAACTAGGGAATTTGTGTCTTTGAAATATCTCCCTTAATTACAGTATCACTGGTGGTAAGTGTTGAGACCCTTAATGTAGAAGTGGCACAAACATTTTTATTCTTGTTGTGTTTTTCAGTTTATATCAGATCTACTTTAGAAGAACAGAAATGTTAAATCGGCTTTTGCCCTCTGCATTGAAATATTTTTTTTTTATTATTATTGCTCTTACCAGTGGAAGTGTAAAAGCAGCAAGCTTTTCAAAGCTTCAGTTTAGACTAGTTGGAGGCGAGAACATTGTTACGTTTCTACAAAACCTCAAATTTTTAGTTTTCTGAATAATTTCACTGTAAGCGCATATATAAAAACAGTATTTATTTTGCCGGTCTGCTGGCAGAATTCGTCAGCTAAAAGAATCGTGACTAGGCGTCGAGGTGGCTCATGTGAAGGCGCAGCGTGCTGGAAGCCTCACTGACTGGCAGAGTCCCTGGGAGATATGTGTGCCTGAGCCCCCTCTTTCATAAAGCTGCCCAGCCTGCCCATGAGCTGCGCAGAATAACTGAGTAATGTTCAGAAAGTCAGGTGAAACCCTAAAAATGAAGCCACTCCTTTCATGCCCAAATGCTATGGCTATACTGGAATTTATTTAGATATGTTAAAGCAAAAACCCTGCAACCAATTCCTGATCATTTCTTTGAATGTGTGGCTTATTACAGTCAAAATTTTAATTGGGTCTATTAAAGAAGTATAGAGTTGGTACGGTTTATTAGTGTAAAAATAAGGGAAAATAATAAATTATCACATCTTTTGATAAGAGCAAAGCTTTTAGACCTAGTTTTCATTACTCAGTACAAACTCGGTTTCTTGAAGTATTTCATATTGCATACTTGAAACTTTTTCAGTTCACATTGCGCATTTACCTGTGCAGATTTCTTAACTTGCAGTATCTGAGTTGAAGCTTCCTTGCTGTTTTTAAGATACTCAAGATGAGGAAATTTTTTTTTGCTAGGTTTTGCCTCCATTTTGGATTGTTTTTATTCTGTGCCTCTGTCTGACTCTCCTTTTTGGAGTTCTAGTTTGTAGACTGAAATTCCAGATGTGTTGTAAGAAACTTTACTGAATTTTATTTAGTTCTGAAGTTCTGGTTCTGGTTGGTTGTAGAGAACAGTAATGTTTTAAGGTAATGATTTTAAAGATGACTTCTGAATTACTGTTTTTAGGGTTGTTGTTTGGAGTAACACTGGTCACTAGGATAATCTGGAGTGAGAAATGGTGATTTATAGAATGAGACATAGTTACTAATGTACAAAGGCCTGTGTACAGTAACATGTTGGTTAAAAGTTGTGTGGTCTCAACTCCTCTATCAAAAAGTGAAAACTGAAAAGATTAAAAGCAGAATGATTGCTTGGTCACAAAAAAGGATTAAATTGTTTTCTTTGCCCTAAAAATATCCAGTTCCTTTAAGGAAGACAGAACTGAAATATAGTCATAAATAGTAATAAATATACATGTTCGCAGCATAACAACTGTTATGTAAATTTTGTTTCAGACTGCAGCTGCGATATCATCCAGAAGCTGTTCAAGTTTCTGTAAATACCTTGAGAGTTACACTTAGACAAAATTGCTAGGTTCTTGCACCCGTTTATTTCTACTCATGTCTCCTGTGATATTTTTTCATGAGTTTGGGGAAGTGGTCATCCACATCTGTGGATATTTGTCTTAAACTTTACCCTGATTTAAAGAAAGTCTCTGAAAAATTGTGAGCTTTTCATAAAGTTGGAAAACTGGATTTGCTATTATGTCATTTAAAGTTTAGATTTAGTGTGGGTTGTTTTTTTTTTTGTTGTTATTGGTTTTTTTTAGTTTAAGAGTCTTCTGAATATTTCAGTCTGCAGAAGCATCCTAAAGCTGTGTCACAAAATAAGTATATTATAAAGATTTATGGTGCACATTGCAAAAATTGAATAGATTGTTAACCAGTGCCTGGCTATGGGTTTGTTTGTTGAATCCTTCCTGTTGAAAAGACAAAATGTGTGTTCAATAGGAAGTAACTCCATTTTGAAAACAAATAGCAATTTTGATTTTTGTGTCGCTGTAGAACTCGTTTATCTGATTGCCTAGTGCCATATGATTTTTGCCTGTTTTAGATAGAATTTGTGTCAATCAAACTGAATCCTGCAAATTTCTTCAAAGGTCACTTGAACATCTGCTGAATTTCAACATTTCAAACCAATTGTCCGACCCTTCCGGTGTCATGAGGGCCTCAGAACTGCACCAATACCATTAAAATAATTATGAAAAAATTTAATCTTAGTTTTTGTGAAAAACCAAAACAGGACCTGTTTTTACATGATGGCAGAAATCAGTTAGTGTACCCAAAGAAAATCTTTTTTCCTTTGTGTGGCTTATGCTCACCCTGTTTTTTTTTCCGTTCCATCTCGGAGAGATGCATGATGATGATGTTGCTACATAGATAAAGAATTTTATAATCCTCCAAACTGTGAGATCTTGTGAGGTTTAAAAAAAAAATTTTTAAAAAAAGGTGTAATCTGGGAAAAGGAGGAGTGGTCCCGCTTCTGGACTGCCATTAGAAGAGGTCATTTGCTAAGAACGTTTCCCTCCTTGTCATCCTAGAGATTAAATTTTTCTAGACCCTTAAAATCCTGCCGTGTAATGTTCAGAGATAATGAATACAATCTTCCCATTGAGTGTTTGTTTTGTAGCCTCCAAATTGATCCTTCTTCTTGAAACGAGGTAATTTTTCACAGCGCTGTCGTCTAAGACGAAGCCACCAGGCTGCATGGTCGCGGTTGGTCTTCCATCAGTGCCAGCTATTGAGGCAAAAGCGATTGCTGTGATCTGGCACGGGTATGCTAGCGTTGCTACTCAGGAAGACTGTGCTTCAGCTTTTACTATTGGAAATACCCTTTGCTAAAAAATCTGTCATTTGAAAGATGACCCCAGGTTTCCTGTGGTGTGTGCCAAATTGCACTAGAAATAGTTCCTAGAGACTTCTAACAAGGGCTCTGTATTAGCTAAGTGCCCCTTGTAATGGGGAAAAGAAATGGAGAGGTGGTTCTCTCAATTTTCTGAAAGAGCATACTGTATTCAGTCGGCAAAATGACATAATCTTCCAGAAGGAGTTTTGTAAGATCTGTAACTGACCTACATTTCAGTGACAGCATCTTATAACCCAGAACCAGACCCTGGTAAATGGGTCCATTCAGTTTCAGCTCACTCTGATTTCTTACAAATATTTATGAAGATGTTTTGGAAACTTTGCTTTGTGATGACCTTGTTATCAGACATGTACTGTACAGAGTACAAATTATAATGACATTTCCACTGTGCCAACTTTCAAGCGTGGCTGCCATTCTAAGGAAGTAAAAATGACAGATTTAAAAATTTTGCAATTTTGTAGGCACAGAGTAGATAAGAGCAGAAGATTATTTTGTAGGACTACTAGTTCTTAGATTTTATTTTAAACCAGAGTTTGGAGTATCATTAACGTACAGAGTTTAACTGTGTTTGTGCTCCCTTTGGTGTTCTCTCTCACCTTTGACACGATTGTTACTGTACAAGTAAAGTGCTTTAACACACATATTCATGTGGTTCAAGCACATGATGAATATCTAAAGTATGCAAGAAAACTGCTGTGAAATTCAGTCATGGCTGTAAAATGTAGAGAATGTAGAGGATTTGTTGAATCTATAATGGTGACATTGAATGTATTCCATTAAGGAATCCTAAAATAGCTGAGTCTATCTTTGTTCACTTTCTCCTGCTTTATATGTATGTAGCATGTGGATATATATATATATATATAGTTGTAAGATGTGAAATCATCAAGCCAGTATCTTCCTTGATGAAGGATTAGTTTGATTTAAAGTAAAATCAGTCATTAACAGGGTGATTTGCTGTCTTGTATTTTCGAAGGAATAATTGTTAGAAATCCACTTAGTACTTTGCACTTTAGTGCTTTGAGCAAGAAAATAAATACATTATATTAATTAATCCTCCTCTCTTGCTGAGACGTGTAAGTGGTAATACATAGTAAGTAGATGAAGTGTGGGAGCTTTTACATTTGAAACTTCTAATACAAAACTGACCTGTTCATGAAGTAAAAGTCAACTCTCTTTTTATCCAGATATAATAATATATTCTTGCTTTAATGCAGTAGCCAGATTTTAATGCATGCTTTTGACCATGCACCCAGAAGAATGCTGTATATTAAAATGGCTTTTGCAAAATACAACTGAAAAGTGCCATCTCTAAAGTTTGTCCACCTCCCCAAGATTTTGTAGTCCTGTCTGACCCATCTAAAACTTGCTCCAACCTGTTCTCCCTTTTTCACGCTTACGCAGTCATATATGTGTAGACTTAATTAGTGGTGTTACCTCATGTTGAGGATTTTTCTAAGACTTTTCTATATACACTGTTTTCCTCTGAGTAATTGCTGATATGTAATTTGTTAGTTCTGTCACTGAAGTCGAACTGTTTAAAAATTTTTTTTAAAAAGTTTTCAAAAATTTCTCTTCAGATTCAAATCTGCATATTGTTCATCCTTCATCTTCTCTCACTGCTTGAAACACTTGAACAAAAGCAAAATATTTTCACTGCTTATTTCTTACCTACAGTTGTTAATGTTTTCCATCAGTTGCTTATTTCAGGAATACTGCAAAACACTACATCTTTTGGGTTAATTAGAGCTAATTACATGTTATGTCTCACAAGACTGTACAGTGTAGAAATTTGGCCTTTCAGCTCTGAAAGTTACTTGTCAAATATGGCTCTTAGGTTAGCATGGCTCACCATAAAGTGCCTTAGGGGAGTTAGTTCCTAGTTTCCATAGTGAAAGGTCACAGGGAACCTTCCTGGCAGGGAATTGGAGTTGAGGGCCCGTGATTTGTGTGGCTTCCACTCAAATCCTTTCACTGTGTTACAGAGCCAGGCTGAGGTCCTGGACCTGCAATATATATGCACGGAGGTGTTTCTCTGCTCGTTCTGTTCAGGTTTCTCAGTCTTTATATTTAAAACCAGTTGAATAAAATCTAATTCTCAGTTATCAAGCTCTGCTTGAATTGTGTTTAAAAATAAATAAATAAAATGAAGACTCACTACCAAGCTAGTTGCATAGCTAAGCTGAGGTGTATCTTCATGACGACATTTTGCAGCTCTTTTTTGAAAGGCTATGTTTGATCAGAATAAATTCTAGGGAGCACGAACAGTTCTTCAACTTGCTTATTTTTGTTGATTGCCACCTCCTTCCTGTTTCTCTTCCACCCTTCTTGGGTTATTTTAACTCTGAGACACAATTAAGGAGTAAGTGGCTGTTACTCTTCTTCCTTTGAAAACTTTATATGGAAACTTAATGTGCACTAACCTTTACATGAAATACTTTTGAGTTCCTGAGTGATACTTTGTTTCTGAACATTAGGATTGCATTTTAATGATAAATTATTTGCTTGCTTAGAATGAACATATAACTGAAATCTAACAGTGACAGTTACAATTTTAGGATAACTAATAATCTTTGTAAGTCATAATCTTCATAATGTTTACAAACTAATTAATAAAATTATTTTCCTAACTTCACACAGTTTGGAGATACTTTCATTATTTAACTGCCGGAAAGATTCTTTGTGTGAGATATTAACTCGTTTGTTTTTTAGGAATGCTTATTTTGTTCCCCCCCCCACCCCACCCCACATATATTTTTATATTAGACTGTTACAGTTTTATGGGACTAAATCTTTCTCAAATAAATTTGGAATAGCTAAGAGGGGATTAATAATCCGATGTTGCTTTTCAGCTGTGAATAGCAGAGTGCCCAGCGGCTCCACCAGTTCCTCGCACACTACGGAATCCCCTACACCTGAGCCCTGTTCCCAGGCCCCAAGCAATGTGGCGTCACAGTCGGTGCTCCCCATGTATCCTTCAGTTGACATTGATGCGCATGTGAGTAATTTCACTTTAGTGTTGAATTGACTTGCTTTCTGATCAATTCTGAAAGGGAAAAAAATTAATCTAGTGCTATGTTAAAAAACAAATTTGTTTATAATATTTTTAATTGCTGAATATCTGCTTCTTTTTCTTCCCAACCATGAAGACTGAAAGTAATCATGACACTGCTCTGACCCTTGCGTGTGCAGGCGGTCACGAAGAACTTGTATCTGTACTGATAGCACGTGGTGCCAATATTGAACACAGAGACAAGAAGGGTAAGCTAAAATAGTAAAACAGTCTGACCTTGAAGTACAATGTGGAACAACTAATTTCAAATAGGGATTTAGCATTCTTTGCTTCAGAAAATGACTGAGCATGCAAAAATGTAAAATTGCATTTTTCCACTTCATGTAGAAATGTTGATCATAAAAAGCAAGTGATACTTCATGGCTTTCTAGCTTCATTTTTAAAAGGAAGTGTGTCTGTCTGAGCACTCTTAATAAGATTTGTTGAAATATGGACCACTTCGTCCTTATGATTCACCCTACACGAAAGATTTTGGCATTCTAAATAGAGTGGCTGATTGGTGTAAATCTCAAATCTTGGCTGACAAAGCTAACTCAGAGTAGTTTGTTGTCAGGTTGCATATCATGTCTTTCACAGTAGTTAAATTCAGCAAAATCTCAAATCTGTTAGAGTTGTGAGAGACCAAAACAATCTTGACTTTTTTTTCTCTGGAGCTGACATTTTACCACTGGAAATTGCACAGTGCAGATGTGCAACATTTTGTTAAATGTTAGAGCTTTATTAAATAGGAATTAATTGGAAAGCTGTGATTTGTCTAAAGAGATGAGTTGTCAGAACCTAGTCCAGTGAAAACCCTGTTTTGTGGCTGAGTGTTTAGATTTTCTTGAAGTTCTTCAATTATATGTGGCAAGAGTCAAGGCCTAGATGTACCAGGCTCACATGAGGGCTAGAAGAGGGTCTGAGGTTTCCTGCGATTCTGGCCTATTGGGGGGAAACCAATATTCTGAGGAAAACATGTCTAATCAACATAATTCAGAAATGCACAAATTCATTTACAATGCCAGTGAGTAGTTCTGAGTTTCTCCAGGTTCTTTTTAATGTGTTCTTCTGTTATATTAGGTTTTACGCCTTTGATTCTGGCTGCAACTGCTGGACATGTTGGTGTAGTGGAAATTCTTCTAGACAAGGGTGGGGATATAGAAGCACAGTCCGAGCGCACAAAGGATACTCCACTCTCGTTGGCCTGCTCCGGTGGACGCCAAGAGGTACGAACAGATATCTTACTGTGTTTGAATGCGTTTGAATTGGTTTTTTGTAAGTTACAGAATTTTTGGTGGTAGAATAAATCATCCTTTTTTCGAGAAGGCTTCTAAACTGCATAAATTTAGCTAGTTTTAGCCTTTTTCTTCTCCCAAGAGAAAAGGCTGTGTCCATGTGTGTGCGTGCGTGTATTATATATATACACACATATATGATGTATAAAATATATATTTATGCACACACACACACACACACACACATATATATATATCCTTCCCCCTCCCCCCTTGGTTATCCCAGTTTTGTTAGCAAACTGTTATAGCTTGTGTCCCTGTTTTCTTGCAAAATAAGTACTTTTATGAGGGAGGAAGAGAAATTAATGAATAACTTTGTTCATTGGACCCGTCTGTTATGTATCCTCCCCCACTGTCAAAACTAACACAGCCAGTGCAGGCACAGAAGGTTGGAAACTAGAATTTTGTGTATGCAGTACAGTGGTTATATGCAGGGCTGACAGATGCAGATACACTGTAAACATGCTCTGCATTATAAGGGCACATATTATTCTTTGAAGGATATTTCAGCTTTCTGTCAGAGTAGTGTTTTTTTGTTTGTTTGTTTTTTTAATCCAAATGACATTTGTTAAATCCTTCCTACTTAAGTCATGGGCAGACTAGCTTAGAAGACACCATGAGAATGGCAAAGGGTTTTGTGCCAAATAAGGGAGTGATAAGTTTTGGAATTTTTAAGGATTCAAATAGTTACATAAAACTGAAAGATATCTGCTTTGAGTTTTGAATTGCAGATCTTTAACAGTAAAACTGCTGCTCACAAATAAAGAGACTTATCCAGTCCATGGTAACTTTACTTATTAAATTACTTTTTAAATTATTACGTGAATGGAGAAGGAGCTCCTAGCAAAATTCAAACCTAATAAGAAAGTATAGAGAAGGTGGAAGCAGGCACAGGTAGCCTAGGTGGAATGTAGGAATGTTGTCTGAGTATGCAGGGATGAAGCTAGGAAGGCCAAGGCCCATCTAGATTTTAGTCTGGCAAGGGATGTCAGGGACAACAAGAAGGGCAATAAGTGCTGAGGGAGCTGGCAGATGTCAATGCAAGCCCTCTCTCAGTCATCTTTGAAAGGCCATGGTGATTGGGAGGGGTGCCTGAGGCCTGGAAGAAAGCAAATATCACTCCAGCCTTCAAAAAGGGCAAGGAGGAGGACCCAGGGAACTACAGGCCAATCAGCCTCACCTCCATCCCTGGAAAGGTGATTGAGCAGCTAATGCTGGAAACCATTTCCAGGCAAATGAAGGACAAGAAGGTGACTGGGAGCAGTGAACATGGGTTGACAAAGTGGAAATCCTGCTTAACAAACCTGATAGCCTTCTATGGTGGAAGGACTGGCTGGGTAGATGAGGGGAGAGCAGTGGCTGTTGTCTGTCTTGGCTTCAGTAAGGCTTTTGGCACTGCCTCCCCTAACGTCCTCATAGGCAAGCTGAGGAAGTATGGGCTAGGCGAGCAGACAGGGAAGTGGGCTGAGAACTGGCTGAATGACAGAGCTCAGAGGGTTGTGCTTAGTGGCACCAAGTCTAGTTGAGGGCCTGTAGCTAGTGGTGTCCCCCAGGGGGTCAATCCTGGGTCCAATCCTGTTCAACTTATTCATCAATGACCGGGATGAAGGGACAGAGTGTACCCTCAGCAAGTTTGCTGATGGTACAAAATGGGGAGGAGTGGCTGATACACCAGAGGGCTGTGCTGCCATTCAGAGGGACCTCAACAGGCTGGAGAGATGGGCAGAGAGGAGTGCCGTCAAGTTCAACAAAGGGAAGTGCAGAGTCCTGCACCAGGGGAGGAATAACCCCATGCACCTGTACAGGCTGGGGGCTGACCTGCTGGAGAGCAGCTCTGCAGAGCAGGACCTGGGAGTCCTGGTGGACACCAAGTTGAGCATGAGCCAGCAATGTGCCCCTTGTGGCCAAGAAGGCCAATGGCATCCTGGGCTGCATCAGGAAGCACATTGGCAGCAGGCTGAGGGAGGTGATGCCTCCCCTCTCCTCAGCCCTGGTGAGACCACGTCTGGAGTACTGTGTCCACTTCTGGGCTCCCCAGTAGAAGAGAGAGATGGAGCTCCTGGAGTGAGTCCAGCGAAGGGCCGCTAAGATGCTTAAGGGGCTAGAGCATCTCTCATGTGAGGAAAGGCTGCAAGAGCAGTGACTGTTCAGCCTGGAGAAGAGAAGAGAAGAGGAGTGAGGGGGGATCTTATGAATGCATTTAAATATCTGAAGGGAAGGTGTAAAGAAGATGGGGCCAGACTCTTTTCAGTGGTGTCCGGTGATAGGACGAGAGGCAACAGGCACAAACAGAATCACAGGAAGTTCCTTCTGAACATAAGGAAAACCTGTTTTCTGTGAGGGTGAGTGAGGACTGGAACAGGTTGCCCAGAGAGGCAGTGGAGTCTGCATCCTTGGAGTTATTCAAAAGCTGCCTGGACAGGGTCCTGGGCAACGTGCTCTAGGTGACCCCACTTGAGCAGGGGGTTTGGACTAGATGATCTTAAATGTCCCTTCCAACCTGAATTGTTCTGTGATCCTGTGATATTTAAGTCTTTTGCTCTTCTTCCTTGTGTGTGAGGTGTGTGTTTCTTTTTTTTTTTTTTTTTTCTTTTTCCCCTCCTCCTTATGCCAGTGTCTGCCTCTTATGTTTCTGGCTTAGCAACTTGTGGAGGAGCTTTTTTTATAGCTTAAAACCAACTGCACCATCTTCTTAGTAGTAAAATGAGACACACTAATGTGCGGTGCCACACAAGAAACGTTTTGATTTTTTTCCCCCTTCTATTACTCTTAAGGCAACTTCCGCTTAGTGGAGAGAAGTCCTTCCTCTTGCTTCTTCAGGTCTATGTGTTTTGTCGGAAAGACTGTGTAACACAGATGGTCAAACTTGGCTCAAGCATCATTTGATTTAAAGGTGTGGGAGTTACTGCAAGAATGCTCAAACAGTGTGAGACATATGGAAGTGGGACATATCCCCCTTTTTCTAACTTACATTCACTGGAGGAGCTTCACTTTAAAGCCTTGCATTTCAATTAGGTAAAATAATCCATTTGGAAGACAAGTGCTACTACAACCCACACAGATTAGCTGATGAATAGATTAGTTGCTAGTCTGCACAGCGCATATGTAAAAGTAAATTTTCTACAGGAAAACTGATATCCTCTTTGCTTATCTATTGACTGTGGAAACTAGTAGCGTGCTGGAAGGTTTGAATGTGTGATAACATTCTTTCACTTTCTGGATAATAGCTAAGGCCACAACATGTCTTTTAAGATGTTGTGTGCTGTCTTTTCAGGTTGTTGATTTGCTGTTGGCCCGAGGAGCAAATAAAGAACATAGGAATGTGTCTGATTATACACCGTTAAGCCTTGCTGCATCTGGTGGATATGTCAATATCATCAAGATTCTCCTCAATGCTGGAGCAGAAATTAATTCAAGGTAACATATTCTGGGCATCAGATTAGCTGCAGTATAGGACAGATATTCTGTTGTTGGATATATAGTGAAATATATTCTACAAGCTTAGAGCTTTCAGACCTCCTTGCAGACTTTCTACGTTGTTCCCATTATCCTTTGTTTTCATAGTAACTTAATCAGTGCTTTAAGTTGCTTTTTAACTGCCACAGACAAACTGCTGCAGACTAACTTTCTCTCTCTTGTATTTAAGTTTTAAGTGATAATATGGTTTGCAAGCCTATTCTTTCCCTCTCTCTTTGCCACCATTCTGGGATCTAGAAGTCCAACACTTTTCCAGTGAAACTAAAAGGAATCAGCCCCTCTGTGTATTTGTTGGAAGATTTCTTTTTCAGTAAGAGGAACAAAATTATATGTCTGAGTCTCTTAAGCACCCTCTTTATTCATTGTAGGAAAGCTAACATATGTTCTGTCCCCAGGAGAAGTTTAAACTGTGGCTGTATATTAGAAGTACATTTTTCTGAATCAGATGCAGCCTTGGGTTTAATACAAGTTGCTTGATGTGTATGTGTGCTTCAGCCACCTGAACTTCTAAAAGCTGAAACATATTTTTCTTGTGTATAAATTGGAATTTTCTGCTGCATGTAGTTGCTCTGTTGGTTTCTGACAATCAGCTCAGAAYTGCTAGTATTTTAGGTGTCTATATTTGTATATATTGTATGTTTCTTTCTGGCTTACAATAAAACATTTTGTTCTTCTCGGATACATTTGCATTTTACAGAGCATTCATCCAGTTCTGGGAACTGTAGTTTGTTTCTTTCTCTTTAGGACTGGGAGTAAGCTAGGTATTTCTCCTCTGATGTTGGCCGCTATGAATGGCCATGTACCTGCAGTGAAACTGTTGCTTGACATGGGTTCTGATATTAACGCCCAAATTGAGACCAATCGGAATACAGCCCTCACCCTGGCCTGTTTCCAAGGCCGAGCAGAGGTGGTCAGTCTGCTTTTGGACAGGAAGGCCAATGTTGAACATAGGGCTAAGGTAAGCATGTGGATCACCTTTCCTTATGACTTATTTTTAAGAAGTGCATTTTTCCCAAGAGTTGTTAAGTTTCTTGAAATTTTCTTATTATCTTTGAGCCCCTTTGGCTCTGTCTTCAGTGGTTCAAAAGCAAATCAATAGTGATGGAGCCAGATGTTTGACAGGTGGGGGTTGTTTTCTCATTGAGGGGCGGGGCATTTTTCTTATTGTTTTTTTTAAGGTATTTGAACACTTCTCCTTGCTAGTGAAAAAAGAAAAGTGTTTTAGTAAAAACCTCCTTGCCCCTATTGATGTGCAAGTTTCAAGGTTATGCCTAACCGCTTATAGTGCTGGGGATGATGCATGCCTCATTTCATTTACTACAGAATAGGAAAATTAGAGTACTTGTTAAATGTTCCGAAATAAGCTTTTTAAAATGACAATGGTTAATTGTTTGTGTTGGGGGAAGGATGACTAGGCCTTCTGAGTTAAAAAATGAAACTCACCTTTGACTCTTGCTCAGTAGTGCCAAGAAACTTTTCAAGTTTAAGGTTGACGTGTTCGTTAACAGATCAGATGACTCATATGTAAATATGTATATATTTAAGTCCAGAAAGAAAGGGAACAATACTTTTACATCAGTGATTGTCAGATACAGCAGACTGTTTCATCCACATCAACGCAAGTAGTGCATTCAAAACCTGGTCTGTTAGATTTAAAACTGTGGTGTTAACATAGAACCCATGACTTCAGTACTGTGACTTTCTGCACCTCTGAAATGCTCTGCCGGTCCCATCTTTTGGTACTCTGGGACAGCTTTGTGTCTCTTGCCATAAAACAAGCCTAAAGCTAATGTAGAGAGCCAGACTGATTTCCCCAGCACAGAGGAATTTTTGGTAACTCCTAATGCTGCTGAAATAATTTCTACGTCCATCTACCCCATCTGCCTCTCCTGTGGCTGGAGAAAAAGGGATATGGATAAAATCCAGCTCTCAAGTGGTCAGTTGGACATGTTAGCAGCTGGTAAAAGTTTGTTTAACAGTCTGGCCTAACACCTAGGTTGGTCCCAGGTCAGTCTCAGTGCTAAGGGAGGCTAGAGAGAGTTTTTAAAGCCAGTTTTGGGGCTGTTTTTGTAGAAACACTTGTGTCTGCATCTGGATCTGCACTTACCTCTTTTTTAGAGATTCTTTGTAAACTTTGTTTTTGTTGCTCAGACTGGTATCTGGTGGTACTTAGTTATCAGTTTACACTGGTGTAAATCAAAGCCCAAGAGGATGTTTTTTGAGAAAGATGCTTGAAGTTAGACTTTTAAAGTAAATATAAGCAGCTAAATAAAAAAATCTGATTTACATGTATAGAAATCCGTAATGGTTTATCCAAAGTAATTTATACAGAATTCACAATGTACAACTCATTCTTTTTGCACAGACTGGTCTTACACCTCTGATGGAAGCTGCTTCAGGAGGGTATGCAGAGGTTGGAAGAGTTCTCCTTGATAAAGGAGCAGATGTTAATGCTCCACCTGTGCCTTCCTCAAGAGATACAGCTTTAACAATTGCAGCAGATAAGGGTCACTACAAGTTCTGTGAGCTCCTGATTAATCGGTAAATTATTTCTTCTCATTAGTAGCATGCTTATTCTGTAGCTGTGTTTTTCTGTGGTAAGGATGCCTTTGTTTGCATTGTCATGTACATCTGAGAGCAAAGAGAATGGGGAACTTTGGAAATAGGGCCTCATATCTGTTCCCTACACCAGTATTATCCTGGAGTATCCTGCAACTCCTGTGTTAATGAATCTAAGCAGACAGCTGGGACCAGAGGTAAGCAAAGTGTCTGGCTGTGCTGACTCTGTAGTAGTCCAGCAATTCTTACATGAGCATTGCCCTGCTATGACTTATGGAGCAGAGCCTGGAAATAGCTCTGGAGCTATTCAAGTGTAACCCTGTGTGCAGCTAAAATCTCAAGGAGCTTCTTTGCACTTTGAGTAGTCACAAAGCTAAAGATTAGTTAAAAACTCTTTGTTAGCTAGTTGCCTAACTGATGCAGAAGGCTAAGTTAGGTGGGTGTTCATTGCTCTGTAGCGAAAGTAGGAGAGGTTTAAATTGTCTTGTTTTATTATGTTGTGACTTTAAAGCAGAAGATCTCAGGGACAGAATTTCTACATCTAGATACTAGGTATCAGTGGTTGAAGTTGCATATTCAATTGTAGTCTGATCTTTCATGATCTTACTTCCTAATTTCCATCTTTACTGATACCTTATTTCACTCAATTACATTTGTACCTCTTTAGAGGAGCACATATCGATGTTCGTAACAAGAAAGGAAATACACCTCTTTGGCTGGCAGCTAATGGTGGTCACTATGACGTAGTTCAGTTGCTTGTGCAAGCAGGAGCAGATGTGGATGCAGCAGATAATCGGAAGATTACACCTCTCATGTCAGCATTTCGCAAGGTAGGAGAACAACCTGATTGTATGTTTCAATGCTAAATATTTTCAAAATGGAATTTCTCATTTCATTTTAAATCTAAATGTTTAGTCTTGGAAGAATCAAATATAACACACCAAAATTACTATTTTCATAAAATGCCTGCTTTAAGGTAATCATCTTCAAATCTCAGACCCTCTCTAGAGAAGAGCTAAGATGCACTTTGCAAAGATCTGTTTTTTGAGAGGTGAAAAGCTTTGTTCCATAAAACATGTTAACTTTATCTCTGGTTATGCGGTGTCTAAAACCTTTCACTGTTCTAGCTCTTGATTATCATATTCCCCTCTAAATTCCTGCAGATTATATAACTTGTTCCAGTCCTGCTTTAGAGATGGATACTGTACCAGTCTGTAATAAGCTGTCCTAATTACTTTGTGGTCCTCCTGTTCCACTGTTCCTAGGTTCAAACCCCATGTCCAATGTCTTGTTGTCTCTACTAGACTTTGTATTGTTGGCTTTTCTTATTATTGCCTTTTCTTCTTGGTAATAGGAGCACTAGTTTGTAACGTTTTCATCAGTTAAGTTTCTGGAAGCAAGGAGCATAGCTGTAGTAGAGGAATGTTTAACAGCAGTTGCTTTATACTTAACAAAATATCAAATAAGAGTACAGATTTTTGACAAACAAAATGCTCAGTTCTGAGCATTCCGCTACTGTGCCTCCATTGCTTTCGAATAACTTCAGAAGCAGTGGATGGCTATTGTTTGTGTGGTTGCACAGTGCACCCCATCAAGGAGGGGATCCAGCAGCAGAAGAAAGTATACTCGCGGGATAATATTCAGCTGGCTCAGTTCCCTGTTCAGACTCCCCTTGTGAGTAAACAAACTATGTTAGCTCATTGAAGTGGGTGGTGATAAGGTGAATATGGATGACAGGCAGGGTCTAAAGAGAGCCTCATCTGCTGGCATTAAAAACGCAAAGAACTGACTGTGCCCTCAGGCCTGGTTTGATCCTTGTGTTTTAAAATAATGAATTGTGTTTAGGAGAGCCTGTCTTTGCCACCAATATGTTCAGCAGTAAACACACTGTCAGCACTGAGCAAACTAATCACCTTTCACCCCGCAAAGCAATTTAGCAGAAACATTCTTGCTTGTTTTTAGTTTTTACACTGAACTAACAGATATCAAACTTGTGTTTTAATGATGAGTGACAGCAGTTGCATACAAAAGAGATTAGAATTTTCTTTGCTGTTCCAGGGGCATGTGAAGGTAGTTCAGTTCCTGGTAAAAGAAGTAAACCAGTTTCCTTCGGACATTGAATGCATGCGGTACATAGCAACTATAACTGACAAGGTGAGTTAACTGAGAAAAGACCCAGTCCACTATTTCTATTAAAAAATATACATGTGAAAATAGTAAGTATTCAAAACTGAATGTTCATGTTTAGCTTCTCAGTTTTGTACGTGTCTCCTTTTAACATAGTTTTAGGTTTAGTTTTAGGTTTAGTTTTAGGTTTAGTTTTAGGTTTAGTTTTAGGTTTAGTTTCGAGTCTTACTGCTTTGGGAGTAGTTGTATGTTTATGAATACAGGGAAATCAATCTCATATTTGTAGAGCAAGCCTCAGTCCTTAATTTCAGTTTTACAGATGTTTTAGTAAGAAAAGTTTGCATTCCAGGACCTGTTGAAAAAGTGTCACCAGTGTGTGGAGACGATCGTGAAAGCTAAAGACCAGCAGGCTGCAGAAGCAAATAAGAATGCAACTATCCTGCTGAAGGAGCTAGACCTGGAAAAAGTGAGTGGAGAATTGCTGTTGTAGTGTAACGCTTCAAACTACATCTAAATCCGTAGGCTGTATTGATGTTTCTGTTTCTGGGGGCAGTAGTCTTCATGCTGTGACTGTATTTGCTTTCCTTCCTCTAATATATAAAAAGCAACATGTATACTGAGGGTGGCAAATTAGAACTGGTGGTGGTTACCTTAGGTTGTAGCTCTCTTGTGTTACTTTGAGCACAGAAAATAAGTCAGACTAAGAGAGATCTTCAGTCTCAGTCATTTGATACATGGTATGTTATATGTTGTGTAAGGTGTAGTCTGGAAGTTTTTCTTGAACATGTGCTCAGTTTTACAAAGGAAAACCTACAAGCTGCCAGATGAGCTAAAGGGAATTGAGCAAGTAGTGGGAAAGTCAACTTGTCCTTCACTGAGATGCTGATAAGTGTCCCAGAATAATGCCAAAACCCTTTAAGCGTTCTTAATGGGATCACTAAATGGAGGCTCTTATAATTCTTGATAAACAATTCATATGATAATATATTAAAGACAGAAGTTTTAGCCAGGTTCCATATGTATTAAATTTTCCAGGTTGCTAACTTGTTAAACACCTATCAGTTGCTATGCAAAACTACAGTATAGCAAAGTTGGTGTGGCTTATCCCTCATACTGACAACAAGTGGTTAAAATGATATCTGTGTTTATTCCGTAAAATACTCTGGGACATTTTTTGAGTGAAAATGCTAACATTGTTACAGAAATATTGATCAAGTTATTAAATTCTTCTGAGAAAGGACTGAGATAATGAGAGATTTTTGCTGCTTCCTGGTAAAATTATATACTTATAATACCTCTATTGTTCTGGTTATATTCTGTTGTCATTCCTTAGAAGTTTTGGGGACCAGCTGGTCCCACTGTTCTATAACGTCTATCCAGTTTCTGCGTAATGATTCAGTATGTGACAAAGTCATCCTTGTTCATCCTGCTCTCCTCTCCTTCCTCCCTTCCCCCAGATTCCTGGAGAAGATCTGAATTATAAGTATAACTTGGTCTTTGTTTGTGAAAATGTTTAAGTATGGATATTTTTCTCCTACATAGTCGAGAGAGGAGAGCAGAAAACAAGCTCTTGCAGCTAAAAGGGAGAAGAGAAAGGAAAAGAGAAAGAAAAAGAAAGAGGAACAAAAAAGAAAACAAGAAGAAGATGAAGAAAACAAGCCTAAAGAAACTCTAGAGCTGCAAGAAGATGATGACGAAGAAGAAAATGACGATGAAGGTAAAGAACATGTACTTCCATGAAAAATGTAGTTGTGTTGTTGCACTGCCTTTTTTTTTTTTTTTTTTTTGCCCCCTTTTTCCTGTTTTTGGAAGCCGACTTTTCTGATATTCTGACATTGTTACACAGCTTCTGTCCTGGTTCTTCCCCTTGCAGTCAGAAACTTAGGTGGGCAGTTGTCAACGTTTCTGTTAAAATTGCTTTGTTCACTTTCCTTCCCCCTGTTTCCAAAGCAAAACTGTCCTGTTCTTGGATGATTTATGGCTGAATCTGGTGCTAATAGTCTGACAGCTGAGCAAGGAGTGTAACTTGAACTATAGTGTCTTCAATCAGGGGCACTGATTTTTATATTTTATGATTCTGACTTTATATCAACTGTTTTTCTTTCAGTGGAACAAGAAGTTCCTATAGAGCCTCCTAGCGCAACCACTACAACTACAATTGGAATCTCTGCAACATCAACTACTTTCACAAATGCCTTTGGGAAGAAGAGAGCTAACGTGGTGACTACACCCAGCACAAATAGAAAAAATAAGAAAAATAAAACAAAAGAGACTCCTCAGAACATGCAGATAATTTTGCCAGATCAGCATATATCTCTAGCACAGCAAAAAGCAGATAAAAATAAAATAAATGGAGAGCCAAGAGGTGGTGGTGCAGGTGGGAATAGTGATTCAGATAACTTGGATAGCACAGATTGCAATAGTGAAAGTAGCAGTGGAGGTAAAAGCCAAGAGTTGAACTTCACAATGGATACAAATTCCTCTGGTGAGAGGCGCTATGCCTCGTTGCTTATCCCCACTCAGGAAGAAAAAACAAGTGCATCAGCTTCAAAAACCCCAACAAGGTGAGACTTCAGTGTTGTTTCCCTGTTTCACAGTGTTTGTCTATGCCAGTGTAAATTTTTTTTTAAGCTTAAGCTTTACACCAGCTGGTATATTCTCAAAATCTTGAGAGACTGGGAGTTTGCTTTATTTGCATAGCTATTAAATAATACTGTTAACTTTATTGAATGCACCTGTTTAAAAAGCTAAAGATATGATTTTGGTATTGCTGGCCATTTTTAATACTACTTTAGCAAAACATTCGGCTTTCTGTCTCTGCACTGCTTAAGTACCTATATCTAATTGTTAACTATATTAGAATAGATTTTAAAGTGAATGTGATGGGAATTTATAAAGTAAATGTCAACTTTATTTATAATCTATTTACAGAAGTAGTTTGATTACCTTATGATTGTTTTATGGTTTCATCATAATTCATTTGAGTATCAATCTCTTTATTTTAAGGAGGGAAGAGATTGATGACTCTGAGCATTTCGCCTGTCAGGTTGACGGCCAGTTTGATTTAACCTTGTCCAGCCAGAGGTGAGAGTCAAAAGAACTCAATGACTGTACAGTAGCCATATGAAATGAGTTGGAAGATCATTCAATTGCTAATGATGGAGCTAATATCCACTATAACACTGGTTTCTGAATAGGATCATTGGTCTGAACCAGAAAGCTTAGATTCCGTCTAAATCTGTAGTCCTTGCTAGCAAGTTCCACTCTGCTAATTTGTACATATAAGTAGTATTAGTCTGAACCACCTCCCCCCCCCCCCCAAAAAAAAAGAAAAAAGGGAAACTGAAATTGAAGGTTTGGGAGTGGGGGTATGTTGATTCGCAGAACACCTGGCTGACTAAGAATGTAAATATGGGATCAAAAAGGGCAGCAAGCAAGGGGGGACTCTGGCAATAGCCAGACTTATTGGGACAGTTGGGTGGGAGTGGGGAGAGCTGCATTCTGAGCTTTTCTAGTGTCTCTCCCCACCACAGATTAAAATTGGGTGCCGAATGAGTAGACTTGTCAGCCCCTGTGGTGGAGGTTCTGGATTTCCTTGAAGAATGTTAGAAATCGGGTTCTATCCATGTTCCGTTTTATGAACTTCAGTTGTTTCTGCCTAGATCTCACCCAAGTTCTCCTAGAAAAGCCTCTGGAATTCTGCAAGGCCCACTATGGCAGGATTAACTAACTGCATACTTCTGTCTCCTTATATTGAAGAAAGGAGCAAATGCTTCTCTTAGATAAACGTACACCTAAGAAACAAGACTATAAATACCAAAATGGAACTAGTATATTTTATTAACTTCTGCAGATGCTCTTTGGCTCTTGCACTAGGCAGACTTTCTGAAAACTGTTTCTAAACTTGCTCTTCCTGAATTCCTTTTCTCTTTGGACATTGACATGCCAGTGACAAGATTATTGCAATTAAAATAAAAACTCATACTTCATAATGATGCTTTTCTAAAAGCTTACCTAGACATTTTCAGGCAAAGCAAGAAGAAAAAAAAAAAGCTTTTTAGCTTTTACTCTGCAATTGATATTCCACAATGAACTTCATTGTTTTCTCTTTCACATGCATTATCTTGTTCCATTTGCCTCAAACTTATAGTTATCTGAGGGCAACTAAAAGGTCTATAAGGAACTTTTTTAACCCTGTGATAAAACACGTGCCCAGGTGACTTAACTTACTAAGGTGAGGAGAAAAAATGCTGCCATTGTGAAAAGTGTGTTGTCAAAATGTTGCTTTTCACGTTGTCAGTACCTTTGGGTTACTTAAATATGCGTAGATCTCTGGTTTGTATAAAGCGCAGTATAAACAAATGGGCTGCAAGAAGACAGAATGAACATAAAATGTTGTAAAGAAGGAGGAATAAAACGGATGAATAACGTGTGTAGGAAAGAGGAGGAGTGATGTTCAGCATGATAATATCTACCTGAAGGATGAGGTCCTTAGTTAAATTTTCACACTATACCATAGATTTGCTGAGCCAAGTCACTTAAGGCTAGTCTTCTAATGACTTTTAAACCTTTAAAGATTGCTGCTTCTGTTTCAGTGCTGCAGATGAAATTGTGAGCCCCCTGACCTACACTTTTTTTTGTTGTTCACATAGATCAGTTAGCCTAGTAAGAGATTACCTCTTTTATCTTTCTCTCTCTCTCTCTCTCTCTCTCTCTCTCTCTTTCACACACACACACACTCAAACTTTGTGTTGTTTCTATCACTAGACTATTGCTTCAGCTATATTAGAACAAACAGTGATTTTGAGCATCTGTTTCCAAATTGACTTAATTGGTAGATAGTTATGCTAAAATCTCTGTGCCTCAGTTCCCCACCTATAAAATGAGGGAATGGAAGCACTTCCCTATTTTCCAAGGGATATGTTAGAATAAGAGCTGAAAAATTGAAACACTTTCAAATATCTAGTAAGAAAGACCTTATTACCAAGGTACGTTTTCTTAAAAAGTTATTCAGACAGGAGAACGCAGTACAGAAGCATAACCAGGGTGTAGCTGAGTGGTTATGTACCACCTATTATAAACTATTTTAACCTGATGTCTTTAGTGCTTCATTTCATCAATGGCTTAGCACTCTCCTTTTTGGAAGAAGGGTACAGGCTGTGGACTAAATGGTAAGAAAGTACCTGTTAAGTCACTCAACAGTTGTTCCATTTGGAAAATAAGAATGCAAGCAGTTAGTGCTAGTAGTTGCAAAATATGTACACTGTAATGCTGTCAGCTTTATTCTGTAATTTGTAATCAGTACATTTCTGTTCCCAGACTCGAAGGTGAAGGTAATTCAAATTCTTTGTCAACTACATATAAACCTGTTTCCCTGCCTCTGACCTCTCCAAATGTAAAGCTGAATCTGACTAGTCCAAAAAGAGGCCAGAAAAGAGAAGAAGGCTGGAAAGAAGTGGTTAGAAGGTAAAGACTAATTCTGTGTTTAAAAACTATGTATGAACTATTTTTAGCTTCTAAACTGTGCTCCAACATAGAATATCCAGCAAGGTTGTTTGATTATTTAATGATATTTATAAAAATCCTTCCCCTCATGCTTGCAGTCCTGTGGAAACAAATTACAGTCCTAATTTGTAGTAACTCTATATTAATTTAAGATCAGTATGGCACGAACATTTTATTTGGTGCTAGAGTTTTCTTTTTACCTTTGACTTCAGGTGTTAGTAAAGTAGAGGACAGATGGATGATCGTTTCAAGACTAAACCTCATTGTGCTTTGCTGACCCTGATTGCTGATTCCACTGCAAATTTTGTGACTTTAAAGTGGTTGTTAGGGGTGCAATTAGACTTAAAGATTATCCGCAAAGCATGCTTTTCTTTTGAAAATGTACTGATTTTTATTATATGGCTGTTAACTAGTCTGTCTTTCTTGTAACCTTTATTATGCTTACTACTTGTAACTAGAAATGGTCATCTAGCTTTCCTTTTTCAGTCTCCTTATCGAAAAGGAATGCAGCATGAACAAACAAACGTTAGATGCTTTGGGTGCACTTACCCTGCCCTGCTGTTTCTTTGCTGCAATGATAGTCACCAGAAATACCCATTTTAGAGATTTTTAGGCTGTGTGCAAAGAAATTTTACAGAGGACTCAATGTATCCAAATTATTGGAAGCCACAACTGTCTGTTTTTAACAAAAGGAAAAAAAAGCAGTTTAGACTGAAAATTTAAGCCTTTGAACCCTTAGAGAGTTGGTTCAGTGTTTCGCCGCTGGTTGCATTCACAAATATTGTTCTCTGCTGTGACGGATCCTTGCTAAATGTATGGTTGCAGACTGCCCACCACTTGGTGAGTCATGCAGGCATGAAACCATTAAACAGGCAGCTGACTTTTCCAGGGCTGCACACAGACCCCGCCATTGACCCTGGAGCTGCTGCATCTCTCCTCCTGGGTCTCTTGAGTCTCATAGTAGCTTCATTGGGTATTGTCTGCTGTTCTGTTGGAGACAGTAGGGTACTAGAAACAGTATCCGAAACCTGGACTTTCCTAATCCCTGAGGAATCAGGCCTTGTATCATGACAAACGTGTTCATAAAGTGTTCTGTACTAATGTTGTCTATGTCCTGACCGATTGGCAAAGCATGTGTTCAGCGAAAGAGCTTTTTGGCAACTTCAGATGTGTTTGCAAAATGCCTGAGTCCTGCATGCCTTCATCTCCTAAAGTCTCTCCTGGTCTGAAGGACCAGACTCATTCTTTTCCTCCCCTCTCCCTGTGAGTATCCCACTGGCTAGAAGGGATGTCTATCAAAGAAGTAACCAATGAAAACATCCCTTCTACCCTTGACAGGCAAGTAGGCAGAGTTTTGAAAGACCCTCCCCCTAGCAACACTCTGCAGCCAACACCAATTGAGCAATTTCAGTTGCAGAGAGGAGGGCGCTGCTGTTCAGGAGCAAAAAGGTACTGTTTTGGGCACTTTTCAAGGTAAAAACCATTGAGCTTGGTGGGTAGGGAGGGAAAAACTACTGGGTGATGGGTGGGCAGGGGCCCTGGGCACTGTGGTGAGCTCTTCTGGAGGAGGAGTGTCTCCGTGGGTGGTGGTGTGGGGTTCTTAGTGGAATAAGGTGGAAGAAGACCAAAGTACAGTTAGAAGCCCTATGAGAAATGTGGAAGTGTCTTGAAATTTAGGTGAGGATGGGAGCCCTGATTTGGGGAAGGAGTGATTGGGATGTCTAGTTTGAGAGAGGAGCCCTTGGGGTGGAGGGAGGGAGAAGGTCCAAAGCATGAAACTGTTGGAATAAGGGCTTGGTGCATGTTCTGAGGGCCTGGTTTCTGGGGATGGGGTGGGTCGTACTGTGCATCTCCTGGTGGGAGAGGGGGGAAAAAAAGACCTTGGAAAGACAAGGTGGTGCTTTAGAATGTTTCCGCATAATAGATGTGTTTAAAATAAAATGTGTTTCCTTTAAATCCCATTAACTGAGAAGAAATTTCCTGTTGGTCCAGTTATTTAAGCTTCCAAGACTGGAATAGCTAGGCAAAGCTGGCAGCCTTTTCAGGGAGTGGTGGTGATCTGTACAGTGTTCAGAGGTGCTTGAACTGTGATCACAGTGGTTTCTGAAACCCCTTTGAATCCCCTCTAATTGTTCAGTGTTGAATTGCTGCACATCACTAGCAAGCTTGAAAGCAGTGTATGGGCTTGAGAGGTCCAGCCTTTAAATTCTGGGGACAGTGGTGGCCCAGAGAGACCTTGGTTGGGGTCTGGATGCAAGCATAGTTCGTGTTCAAAGACTTCCCAGTACTGTATGCCTGCACTGACCCACCAATACCATGTGAATTAGAAAAATCCTGAACTGACTTATTTTACTGAACACATGGGTTACAGTGTTGTGGCCTGAAAGTGAGCCTGCATCTGAAAATCTGTGCTGCCTTCATAGTGGCTTCCAGCATCTCATTAAATTATAGAACTACACAATTACTACACAATACTACGTCCACTGTTGTGTATTGTCACCTGTAAACTTTCAGATCGAGTGTAGTTTCTCACTTGAGGTCTGAGAGGTGGAAACTAAAACTTGTGCATGCAAGTGGTATTACAGAGCTGATCACTGGGAAAACATTGGAAAACCACGTTCTCCTTACTGTAACCTGTAGAAATAGTTAAGCCATGGGTTTTTATATTTGCAGCAGCTCTATTTATGTAAATTTAGGTCAATAAACTAAGGATTTGTCTCACTTTGAAGGTACACAAGATAAAAGCCAAAAGTGTTTCTGAAGCAGTGTATGAGGCACATACCTCTGTGATACAAGTGGTAGAATAAATGCTCTGAAGAATCCTTGGATGATGAGTAATTGAGTGGGGGAGTTTTAGAGAGGCTCCAAAGGGTGAAAAAACTATCAGCAGAAAACCACTTGCTACCCTGAAACTTAAGAATATTGGTTCAGCAGCTTGTCAGTCAACAAGGGATTTTTTTATGGCTTTAAAGTTTAAACAAGCTTCACAAATTTGTGATTTTTGTGATATAGGTCAAAGAAATTATCTGTCCCAGCTTCTGTCGTGTCTAGAATAATGGGAAGAGGTGGGTGCAACATCACAGCAATCCAAGATGTCACTGGTGCCCATATTGATGTAGATAAACAAAAAGATAAGAATGGAGAGAGAATGATCACAATAAGGTACAGTATCTTGAAAAGAAACTCCCGAGTTAGTTCAAAATGTAATTTACTAAGTCTGTTTGCTTTTTAAGACAGGACATATTTAGCTTCTTGGTTCTAGAATATAGTATTTATTATTGCTGCCAAGATATGCTTAAGAACTGCTTATTCAAAGATAATCCTTAAGATAAACAAAAGTGAAGACATAACTTATTTGAGTAAACATGCGATATACTCGCATATCAGGTTATAAAATGATGCTGCAGAATGTTGCACAAAGTTCCTAATATAAATGATAAATATGTTGTGTTTAATCCAGGGGTGGTACAGAGTCAACGCGGTATGCAGTGCAACTCATCAATGCCCTTATTCAAGATCCTGCCAAGGAACTGGAAGACTTGATTCCTAAAACTCATATAAGAACACCTGCTTCGAGTACCAAATCAATCCATGCAAACTTTTCATCTGGAGTCAGTACTGCATCTGCGTCAAACAAAAACTCCTTTCCTCTCGGAGCACCACCCCTGGTCACATCACAGTCATCAACACTATCTACTTTCCAGCCTACTAACAAATTAAACAAGAATGTCCCAGCAAATGTGCGCTCATCTTTTCCAGTGTCTCTTCCTCTAGCTTATTCTCACCCTCATTTTGCCTTGCTGGCTGCCCAAACTATGCAACAGATTCGGCACCCTCGCTTACCTATGGCCCAGTTTGGAGGGACTTTTTCGCCTTCACCGAACACTTGGGGACCATTCCCAGTGAGACCAGTTAACCCTGGCAGTACAAACAGCTCTCCAAAGCATAATAGTTCGAGTCGTGTAGGTAGTCAGAATGGGAATATTTTACAGACAGAGTCTCCTGGATTAGCTACTTCTAGTTGTCCTATTACTGTCTCTTCTGTAGTTGCTTCCACCCAACCGCTATGCGTAACAAGTAATCGGACTCCCTCCTCAGTCAGAAAGCAGTTGTTTGCCTGCGTTCCTAAGACAAGTACTGCAGCAACAGCGATCTCAACTGTGACAAGCACCTGTAGCACTCTGCCTTCTGCTTCCTCTGCACCCCCAAACAATGGGCAAGTTCCCACAGCCTTTCTGCCCTCCAGTGCTCCACAAACGCAGCATTCTGCACTTAAAACAGACTCTTTCTCAGCTGTATCAGCACCCAAAGAGAAGGTGTCAGCACCAGACCAGCCTGTTGGAAATACGTGCACCCCATCTTCGGTTGCAAGTAGTTGCAATATGTCAACTAGCAGCAGTTCAGGAGTCGCAGAAACTCGCCCATCTAGCAGCCCCGCACCGCTAAATAACGTCCAAGATGAAATACTGCCAACCAGCATGTCAGAGATCAATCCTTCTATGTCGATGCCTTTTTCATCTAGCTCAGAACCCACTCCTTTAAGCTTAGCATCACCCAGGTCAGTTGTTGCAGATAATCAGGACAACAGTAACTTACCTCAAGTAGCTGTACCAGCACCTCGAGTTACTCACAGGATGCAGTCCAGAGGTTCTTTCTATTCAGTGGTACCAAATGCAAACCTGCATCAAGATCCTCAGTCTATTTTTGTTACGAATCAAGTTCCTTTAACACCTTCTCAAGGTCCACCTGCTGCAGTGCAGCTTTCGTCAGCCATGAACGTTATGAACGGTTCTCAGATGCACATTAATCCAGCAAACAAATCATTGCCTCCTACCTTTGGGCCAGCAACGCTCTTCAATCACTTTAGTAGTCTTTTTGATAGCAACCAGGTGCCAGCTAACCAAGGATGGGGAGACTGTCCACTCTCCACTCGAGCAGCAGCTGACCCGTCTTTCACTGTTCAGTCTACCTTTCTGAATAACTCTGTGCTAGGACATGTGGAAAATGTGCATCCTGATAACTCCAAGGCTCCAGGTTTCAGGCCACCTTCCCAACGGGTTTCTACTAGTCCTGTAGGTAAGTCACTAAGATTATGTGCTGGACAGAATTCTGTCTCCATCCATTACACTTTGATCCCTTGGAGTTGCTTGAGAAATAATTTATAAATGATACCTGTAGGATGCTAGTGTAACGACGCTGGCCTGTCTTAATCCAAGTGCTCGTTAAAATGAGGGGGGGGGGGGGTTGTTTTTTTTTCCCCTCCGGCTCTTCTAGGATGTTAAATGTTGGGAATATTGCGGAAGTAGCACTGAGCACTATTAGTCTTCTGTAAGAGGAAAGAATGCTTCCACCTGTTTGTAGGGTTCAGAGTAGCATTTATCTAGCTTTTGGGTTTGCATGGAACATCATGATACTAAACCCAAAGCAGCAGGGACAGGACTCTTGATGAGCCTCAGCTCCAGGAGTGAATGCATGCACTGGCTTGCAGTCCCACCGTATGTGACACCAACTTGTCTCTGAGGGTGTAAACTTTTATGTATTCTTTGTCTCTTGATGTGACCCTGATCCAGTAGGCTAAAGGATGATTTCACTTTCTTTTGCTAGAATTCTAATAAACTTATAGTATGCTTTGGGAAGTTGATGTACTGCTGTATGGTGTATTACTAGAAGTTACTGTCCTTTGTCTGTTAAGATACAGTAGTTCAAGTTGACTTGTTTTTAACTGAAATGGATTAGGAGCACTCAGTGAGTTCCCTGCCCTGCTATGCTCTGCCTTAAGGACTGTTACCTTCTTAGTGCTCAGACTGTGTTGCAGGTGGCTGGCCACACCCATTTGACTGGAAGGGACCCTCAAGAGATCTAGTATGTTCCACTCTTTTTTTCCTTCCTTCTTGCCACAATAAATTTACAGTGCCTTAAAGCTGGGTAGCTAAAGAGCCTTGTTTTGAAGTTGTATTCCTCCCACTGTATGTTAGATCTTTGAACTAATATTTCAGGGCTTGAATACTGCATTTGGACACTTCAGTAGTTTGACTTTCAGATGTTCTGCATTCCTACTCATATCAGTGGATTTGAAAATGTTCAGGACTTCTGAAAACCAGACCACTTCTCTCAGACTAGCTTTAACTGCAACATTAAGGGTTTGCTATGACTGTAACTCTCTTAACAGTAGTTTAATTTGGACTGCATAGCTGCACTGCAAAGCACACGAACACCTATAGAGCTTATGCTATCTCCGTTCACAGTGCAGTAAGCAGAACCAGTCATAACTAAGGCTGTGGAAGGTAAAGTAACTGGACCTGACTTCAGTAGACTTCAGAAACTCCTTACATGGGCTCACCTTTTCCTCTGCAGTGCTCTAAATTGGAAGCTGGTTGCTACTGGGATGCCCCCTCCTTAGGAAGGAAGCTTTGAAACAAATGGGCTCTGCTGAAATCCTGATTATCATATTCTGCATATACAAGGGCAGCTTACTGGGACATCCCATAGCAGCAAAAGATCTTGCTGTTCCCTTAGGCTAAGGTCATCAATTTTTCATTAGGAAAAATGACTTTGTCCCTTGTATATGCTTAAATAATTTAAATATTTAAGAGAGAATTGAGAATCTGTTTCTGCCCTGAATTAGGAATGGTAAATGGATACCCCTGGACAGATTACACAGTTGACTTTGGGGAGAAAAGCATGAAGAAGTTCTTGTCTGAAGTGCAAAAATATTTCAGCAGAACACAATTTTCCAAGCTGGAATTTGGTTGGGATATTGAAAAATGAAGAATAACTGAAAATAGGTGGATGTGCCCCTGAAATTCAGACTTGCAGCAGGTGACTGCTTTGTCAAGTCATCAGTTTATTCATTTAATCTGTCCTTCTGCTTGGTACTACTTTTAATCACGTACATTACAGAATCTAAATTTTGACCCTTGCACAAAAGGAGAGGGGCTTTAGGGGAAACTAAAGAAGGCATTTGAAAGGCGTGGTAGTGAGGAAAGAAGCAGCGATAGTAGGCTGAGGGCCTCTGTAATGCCTTGACCTTAGATCATAAGTGTGGTCCTGCACTCTGTTCACCCGTTTCATTCACTGCCACTTCCTCACAGATAGATAAGCTTTTCCATTGTGGTCAGCCTCTGAGACGGGATGAACTGGTGATTGTACTGAGTGTTTTCCATAGGTTCCAGTGGCAGGTTTTGTGAAGGGTTCAAGAAGAGAAGAAAGGTCCAGTCATTGCTGGCTTATGCTTTGGGGTACAGGAGTGCTGGATGTGGAGCAATGTGATGGGCCTTGCATAGTGAGTCAGTATGCTTTTAAATGATGAGAAGGGATAGTAATGGTCATCAAATAGATACCAGTCCTGTAATCTCTAGCTCTGATTCTGTACTTTACTGAGCAGAGATTTGTCTAGTGTGCCTGTCTTGAGCAGCTGGGTTATAGCAAATCTGTCCAACAATTAGCATCTCTTGGCGATCACCTCTAAGTTGGTTTGGTGAAGATTGTTTAGTTAAATTTGGTTATTTGGCTATGCATTATTTAAGTGTGTGTGTGTGGGGGGGGTGGTTTTGTTTGTTTTTTAAGTAAATGTTACCTTTCTCTCTTAAGGTGGTATTTGAGTACTTTTCCCCCCTTTTCTTCTTCTTGGGTAAGCTCAGTTGCAACCTGAATTTTCTCAAATTCACCTGTTCCTTTGAGCCACAGATACCTGTCCCAATATCCATACTGGCTGTGGATCTGTTAGGGAAACTGCCTTTTGCCATATTTATGTCTTTAGCTCTCTAGTCCTAGCAGCTTGCAGAGTGAGGGCAGACTTAGCCTGATCACTTGGGGAGGCGGCAGAGAAGACCAAAAGAAATCCATTTGTTACTTTCTCTAGATTTTAGGAAAGTGTTTGAGACCCTGCTCATGTAGCGTTGAAAAGTCTTACAAACTTGAAATATGCCAGCTTAAAAAGCAGCACATTACTTCAAAGCTGTATGAAATGGCTGGGCTTCCTGTTTTACATGGAGGGACCAAGTGTTGTTGCCGTTTCTCTAGAAGTGGAGTTAGCCCTTGAAGCTAATTAATCTCTGCAAAAGTGTCTGGGAGCTTTGATAAACTGGGTTTTGAGCAGGGCTTGTGTGGGATTGATATACCAATCTCTAAAGCTCAGTTATGCTTTCAGAGTGTAATGAAGAGTGTGAATTCATGGTGAAGGTAACTGCAAAGTACGCTACTGCAAAATTTTTTTAGTATTGTAAAATCTGATTTTATTGGTAAATATATGATTAGAAAGCTGGCTACTGAAATCAGCATTCCCTTAGTCTGCTCACAGAAGCCATTCTTAATATTGAGTAAAGCTTTTTTCATTCACTTTTATGAAAGGCAAGATGATAAGAGAAAGCATTCTTTATGAATTGAAAAATTACTACTCTGGTGAATTCCTTTATCTTTGGCTGTTCTTCTTTCTTCTGCTACCTGCAGAAAATACACAGCAGTGCCGAAACTGTTAGCTTTACAGCCATTGCTCTTTGAAAGCTGTCCCCCTCCTCCCAAGCCTTCAAAAGGCACTGTTGGGCATCTCCTGCAAAAGTCCTATCCTTTCATAAGTCTGTGCTTTGTTCTCTGTTTAGGAAACTAGCAGTCCTCACAGGCAGCAACCTCATCAAATCTAGCGAGTTATTTCTGTCAACATGAGCAGGTGACCTCTCTAGGTTTCTTGGCTTTCTGTATCTAGGCAGGAGCACTTGCTGTTACATTACTTCACTTTTCCTCAATGCTCACAAGTAGGGGAAGGATTTTTGGAGAAGTCTTTGTAGGAACTTCCCTCAAGAAAGGTTAGTCTTCAGCATGCAACTACTTTACGCTGTGTTGGCCCTAGCATGCTGTACAATACTGAGGCTGGCAGCCCTCAGGTATGTGAAACTCTTCAGTCCTAGAAGCTGTGGAATAGCTGCTAAAGTTGGTCTGGACTGATCAGCACTTCCAGTGGAGGTGAAAAATGAGGAGCTGGAGAACCGGAGCAGCAGCAGTTGGAGTGCAGTCCCTGAGCTGCTTGCAGTGGAAATGTAGCTGTTGGATCTGACGCTTTTGGAAGCAATAGAGCAGGGATACTTGACTGATATATTTCTCAGTTTTAATATTGGGAAAATACATGACTTTCAGTAACATCTCCAGGAGAAGAAGGGAGCACCTCTAGCTTACAACCTAAGCTATTGTCTTTCACCACTGCTACTTTCAGATTTCTGGGGTGTAAGTAGGTACTTACTTTCAGCCTTGCTGTGCAGCAATATGGCTAGTCCTGGTTGTGGTCGTTCTGAAATGTTTTAATGATTTTGAAAGTAGTCTTGTTTAATAGGCCCTTGAAACTAAACCCAAAACTCAGGTAAACACACAGCCATGCCTGTTTCTGCTCTTAGGTAATAAAGTGTGATAAAAGCTTTTAAACCATTTTGGAGAAGTACTTAAAAGTCAAAAACTAACTCCCCTTGCTAATCATTTTTGTGGGTCTTGAAACTTTCTTTCCATCTTTCCCTTCCTCACACACTTCTGTAGAAAGCAGCCCTCTCACCTGTTGTGCTGGATATTGTCAGCCTTGTTTTCTTGGATACAGTATGCTCTGACCAACTTATATGTGAATGTAACTGTGTAGGATGGCAAAACCTGTAGTGCAGTGAATTGCTTCCTTGGTGTTTGACTCCATAATGACTTTCACAAAGCACTGTATTCCTGTTTGCTTGACTTCTATGTGGCCTTTTTGTATGGAAACATTCTTGCCACTCTCCCAGTTTTCCTCCTTTGCCTTCTGTGCCAGGACTGATTCCTCTCAGTGACCAAGGGATGGCTGTTTTTGTTAAAACTTTAAGCTTAAATCAGAGAACATACAGAAAAGCCTTCTGTTGGTTTCCGTCTAAGGTAGAACCATGCACCTGTAAAACAAACCTACCATGCGCAGATACCTCTGAAGGTGATGAAATGCTTTAACTATTTGGAGCACTAGGTCTCTCTGGTGCTTTGAAGCAGGTTCCCAAAGAGAGATATTTAATCAAATTTATGTTTATTTCAGGCTTACCCTCTCTAGATCCATCCAACAGCTCTACAACTTCTTCTTCAGGTCCTTTGACAGGCTTTTCAGCAAACATACAAGGAGCACGGGTTTACCTTCAAGGGCCAGCGCCTGTTGGGACTCCCAGCTTTAACAGACAGCATTTTTCACCACATCCTTGGACAAGCGCAACAAATTCATGTAGGAACTTCATGGGTCTGTCTTAGTTATCTATAAATTCTTAGTTACTGTCTATAGTAGTTTTGTAACTTGAGAGGAAATACCCAGTGATGCACAAAATGTTTTTTTTTCCAATTGCTTTTAGCATCTGTGAGGATGACATGCAAATCCCAAAACTTTACTGTTTTCTTTTTTCATGTAAAATGCCACTAGTTCTGATAGCATTACTAAGGGCATATTTGGGCAAAAATTCAGTCATTGTAGGCTGTAAAAGGAGGGGTCATGAAGTTGTGGGGGAGCAGGAGGTGACTGTACCAAGCTAAAATTCTCTTCCAAATCATATGACAGTAGGTGAAAATGACATGTTTGCCATGTATTGAAATTATACTTGACTTTTTTAATTGGAAATCTGGAATTATTTAACATTACCTAAATTGTTCCAAAATCTTAATGTATCATCTGAGGTAACAGTTGGGTTTTCCTCTTAATGGGAAGAACATGAAAGTAGCTTTACAGAAAATACAGACTTTTGATTCAGAATCTTAAATGGAGAGACTTTTCATGTCATTCATGCAACTTCATTGCCACTCTAAGCTTAAGAACCAAAATGTTTAAATGGGTGCCCAAAAGAAGTTCAGTTTTTCCCAAGGATATTCAGTGACACTTCTGAAGCTGGTGGAACTTATGCACCTATGTTACACATGTGGCTTTGGGAAGCTGTCTTTAGTTTCTCTTCTGCTGGGAGTGGTGGATACCAAAACCAGGCTGCTTTGATATCTATGGTGTTCTAGCTGATGCTTCACATCCTACTGAAACTCTTCCATGTTTCTTATTCTTTCTTGTAACTATTTTAGATTTAATGTAGTGTCAGGAGAATATCACAGGATTCTGATGGCTGAGAGCATTTGTGTTATAATGTTGATTTTAGAGTTAAAAGGAATGGAAATTCTGTGAAAGACTGAAGAATATTCAGTACAATGAATGTTCTGCCAAAAAAAAGCCTGGAAAACCTTTTTATCGTTTCCCATAAGATAATGTTATGGGGAGGGAGGGGATAGCATTTACATTGGCTAGCTGTGTACTTTGTGTGTAATTAAGCAAGAGAAATATTCTTTTCACCAGGTGAATCTCCTATTCCATCAGTTTCCTCAGGATCATCTTCACCCCTTTCAGCTGCTTCTGCACCTTCTAACTTGGGCCAGCCAAAAACGGGTAACACAAATCAGGATCGAAAGGTACCCCCTCCCATCGGGACAGAAAGACTTGCCAGAATTCGACAGGGCGGATCTGTCACTCCAACTCCCTTAGGAACCAACTTTACAGCTCCTGTTGGTCATAGCGGTATCTGGTCTTTTGGAGTTAACAGTGTGTCTGGTAAGTCTGTATTGTACAGTCTGGGTTAGCATAAAGACCCCATCAGGGCTTTGTGGAAACACTATATTTGAAAAGAAAGATGGAGAGGGAAAGGGGGAGGAGGAATGAAATTCCAGACTCTGAAGTAAGCGCTAAATCTTCATAATCACAAGAAAAGATAAAAACAATGTTCCTTATGAATCAAGAAATAAAAATCTGTAATCAACTCGCACATATGTCCTAAAAGGAAAAACAATGTCCAAGTGATGTGAAAATGTGTATCAGTGAAGGCATTGTTTTTCTCTTTCCTGATGTAGATGGTTCTCACCCAGCCTAGATTATCTGCCAGAGTACACTTGCAAACCCTGAGAACACTTCAAATATTTCATATTAAGTCTTCTGAATGATGTGAAATTTTTAAGTAACAATTCCCTCTTAAGGGAATCCTTCTCCAAGTCTGATGTGTGGCCTAAAGTGAACCAGCTGTGTCCCTCCAAGTTTGTAGCTTGTTACCTATTAACATTTAAAAATGTTAGTTGTAAGCCCAGCTAATATGTTCAGAAACACATAGTTGTGGATATTGATTTATGCTGGTCTCCTCATGACTCTTCGATAATATGGGATAAGGTCTGTTTCAGGCAGCCCCTGTTAAAAAGAACATAACATCAAACAGCTGAAGTTTTACATTCAGTTTCCTGATAGTTTTGAGTTCTTGTGGAAAGTGGGAGGAGCTGCAGCATTGGAGTTGTAAATTGTTTCCATTTGTAATTTTACAGAACCATTAAAACTTCTTTATTTGTTACATTTTTTTCAGTGAAATCCTTCATGTTTTCTTTAACCTTAGTGTCTCTGCATTGCTGTGTTTTTCAAGTGAAGCTTCTACATGCTCACAGACAATGCTTTGGGGGTTTATTGAAGCTTAGCTCTGTGCTGTGGACACCTGAAATTTGACGTTACTATTAGTCTCCATAATCACCACAGTTGCCTGGAGGATGAATGTGCATGTAGATGGCACATGCCTAGCTCTTCCAAACTTCCCTGGTTTTACTGGTCTCCCTTTTCCTCCCCCCCCCCTTTATTTTTTTTTCTTTTTTGACTCTGTCACAAGTGTAACTCTTCCTTCTTGTGTTACTGTGGTAATGGTGGGTACATCAGAGAGGATATGGGAGCTGGTGGGAAAGGAAGCGTATATGTGGCCAGCCTTACATAGAGCATGCCTTTTGCAGCTTCCCTATGAGAGGTCGTAACACTGCAGATAGGACTTAGGTGTTTCCTTTGGTAATGGGTTAGTAGCCTGAAGATTGCACCTGCTTTGCATAGGCTACAGGAGGTCTGCCTTTGCTCAGAACAGAACCCTAAGATGTTCTGCAGCACTGTGTGTGTTTTCTGGGATCCCTTGGATTTGTGGAGGTGTTTATGGCTGTTGAATTGTACTCCAGAGTATCTGCAATTATTTGTAATCAGCCAATTTCAATCTCTCCTTTCCAGAAGGCTTGTCAGGTTGGTCTCAGCCTGTGATGGGAAATCATCCAATGCATCAGCAATTGTCGGACCCGGGCACGTTTTCTCAGCATCAGCCAATGGAGCGAGATGATTCTGGAATAGTGGCTCCCTCAAACATTTTCCACCAACCTATGCCAAATAGTTTTGTGGATTTTTCTAAAGTAAGTTACAGGGGGTTGGATTTTGGCTGTAAAAGGACCAAGGTCTTTGTTATGGAACCATAATTTAGGCAGTATAAGCCTCAAAAGAACTGGGTTCATGACACTTTTTCTTCTGAAGCAAACTGGGATCAGTTTTGGCAAGTCATTAGTTCATTTAGATGTTTCGCGGTGCTAGTAGGTGTGAGAAGCCTGTGGGATTGGTGTTGAGGGACAGATTTGCTCCGCGTGCCAATAGGACTGTATCCCATTTTGCTTATGCCTCTTCTACCCTTGCTGCTGCATCTGGTCCTGAAACTTCTTTCATCCTAGTACTGTCCTGCTGACTGGCAGTAGTGTCCAAACCTAGAGGTCTATTTAAACAAAACCAGAAGTTATAGGTTTCAAATGTTCTCTTGCCTAGTCACTGATACTTTGTTCTCCAGTGTTTCCTTTCGCAGAAGCTTAGTCACATGGAAACATTGGTATCACAAGGCTTGCTCTGCTCCTGAGGCTGATTGAACATTTAATGCTTTCAGTGCAAATTGTGTCTGTGAATACCTCATGCTTTTCTTAAAAATGGGACAGGACGAGAGAACGGCTTGTAATTCTGTGCCTTATGTGTTAATATTGTAGCTTGAGGCAAAGCAATGCAGCCAAGCTATAATTGGCTCAGCCTCCACAGGAGGAAGGTCCAGGACTAAGCACTCAACAGCAGATCTTCTCACAGCATGTTTCAGAAGTAGCTGTAGCATGTGCTTTTGGGATCTTCTGAATTGCAGATCAACAGTCATTTGAACGCAGGACAAAAATCTCATAACTGCAGAAAGCTGCTCTGTAACTTGCACTTTCTGAACTGGAAGAATATTTTAGATGGCCCTTAAGTAATTTATAGGAAATCTTCAGCTCAGTCTTGTGGGCTCAAACTGTGTAGACTTTGAAGAGCAGCCCCCTGGCTGCAGCTCAGAGCTCAGTAAGATCATCATGGGCTGCACAGATGAGAAGAGGGAACACTCACATTATTTTGTAAGGCTGCCATGTCTGGCTTTCTGGGGTCATCTGAAGGCATTGTGCAGAGGCAGCTGCATACTGGTGAGGTGTAATATCAGGAAAATGGGTAAACTGACTTGAATCTCAGGCTTCAAAGTCTTTGTATTCCAAACTCTGCCTAGATGAGCAGTGATGCCCCTTTTCCTCACAGTGCTAAGTTGTTTACCAGTATGTGAACATTGCATGTGGATTTGAACTGCCTCTATCATCTTGGCAAGCGTGGTTTATGCTCGTGTGTCATCCATTGCAACAAGCAGCCTGATTAAAATGTCAACACTAGTAAAACTACTTTCTACATTGCTTTAAAAAAATCCAGATTGGATATAGTGTATTCTGTCCTCATCATCATTCCCTAGTGCTGTCCTTGCCTCTGTCCTAGCCCAGCGCTGCAGACGTAGATGTAATATCTGAAAAGTGCTCTGGTGGTGTTAAGATGAAAGGTACTGCACTGCGGAAGCATATGATAATACAGTCATTTTTCATAACCAGTACACTATTCACTGATGGTCCTTTTTTTTGATCCTTTAGGGCCTACCGATTTCCATGTATGGTGGCGCTCTAATACCCTCACACCCTCAGCTAGCGGATGGCCCGGGAGGCCCTCTCTTTAATGGGCTTCATACTCCAGACCCAGCCTGGAACCCCATGATCAAAGTTGTCCAAAATTCAACAGAATGTACTGATGCTCAGCAGGTAGTGTGGCTGTGTTTTTTCCACTGCTTTTTAGAGTTATGTTTTGTTTTGTTTTTCTTTTTTCTGAATAGGTGAGATTTTTTTCAACTCTTAGATACTAGAATTAAGATTGTTTGCATGATTTTTCCCCTACAGTGTGTGTTTGTAAATATATGTGGCTTTCAGATAAATGACCAGAATTTCAAGAATGCTCAGCAAGGTACAAACATTATTATATGTGATAGGGTTTATATGCATACTTAGTATGTTACAGGTTGTCTGTCAAAACCTGGCCAGAGCTGAAGATAGCTCCCAGCCTTTTGACAATCTGGTTGTATTCTAGGGGGAGCCTTAAGCTTGCCCCCTAGTGGTTAATTGCTCTGTTAAAGTAACCTTTATTTGTTTTTATAATAGACGTGGTTTTTTTTCCTTCTTCCTGTAGATCTGGCCTGGCACCTGGGCACCTCACATTGGAAACATGCATCTCAAGTACGTCAACTGATTTAAGGGGGTCTATCCTTTTTAGCCTTGTTTGGGAAACCTTATGACCTTGAAGAACCCTGGGGATTTTTTAATGTGCCTAACTAAGCAATTTTCTGTGGGCTGTAACAATGGAAACTTGATTGCCCGTTGTATAAGAACAAGTTGATTTACCTATACAACTGATTCTGTTCTCCAGTTAGTTTAGCCATTTTGAACTTAAATCAGATGAAACTAGTGCTTTTGGCTAAACACTACTGAATGCTACTTGTATGCAGCAGAGAACTAGATGATTACATGATTTCAACCTTTTAGGGTGGTAAATACATGTATAATTGTTTACATACTTAAGAGGAAAAGTTGAGTAAATTTCATGTCGTATAGTGGCTCTACTTTATGTAGCCTGTATTAATGTGAAATATTTACCTGAATATTCAATAAAAGGCAAACAGTATTTATAGGTTGTGTGTGACAATTTTGGAAGAGGATGCATATTGTCATTGGTAGCTGCCATGTCCAGGGGTAGACCTTTCTAGGATCACTTAATTAGCAAATGGATGCAGTTGAGGGTTGGGAAAGGGGAGGAGGGTTTTGAGCTGCAGTCATATGTGATACAAAGTTTGAGTGCTTCCCCCTGTCAGTTATTCTTTTATTTTCTGTGAGCATGGTTGTATGGGGGGGGGGGTTGTTGGTGGTGGGTTTTTTTCTTTCTTCTGGATCAGTTCTACTTCTTTTAGCACTCTCTTTACAGGTGGGTTGCCTGAAATATCAGGTATTGTTCAGGGGCTGGAAATAAGGGCTAACTTGACACCTTGGCAACCAATGACATCTTAATTTGCAGAAGGCAAAACCTGAGGTAGCTCCTAGATAAATGCAGGGTTTCTTCACCCGATTCTCTGTGACCAGCTGCCCAGAAGCAGATATTAGGAAAGCAGAGACCACTTCCCACCAGAGAATAATGTAATGTATTCAATTTTAAGCTTTGTGTAACCCTTTAAATCTGGTAAGAGCTTCTCAAATCATTTCCATGAGGAAGAAGAGGGGTTTTTTGCATACTGTTTAAGATGCAGATTCACTGTCCACACAGGCAATACTGATTCCAGTATTGCTGTGCCTTGGAAGCTTTCCATTTGTTGCATTAAGAGTATGCTTATTTCTACTTTTGCTCAGTGCTGCTGCAGTTAACTACATTGAATATTTGGTCCATTTCTCAAGCAGGTAACTACAGTGCTCAAAGTATCCAATGTAATGGGCCGCTTTCGGTGGTCTCTCAGACCAGAGAGCAGATGGAGACTTCCCCACCTTCCTTCCTCCTTCTCCTGACCATTCCTTACATGCAACAGCAGAGTTTCCCCAGGAAAAGCATGAGGAAGGAGCAGCCAAAAGAGAGGATTCAGTGATAACTTGCATGGAGTGAACTCTTGAAATAATGTAATGGCATGTGTTCTCTGTCCCAGTTACTTCTGAATATTCAGAAGTGCTGAAAATATGAAGTGCACAAGTAATATCTGAGTATCATAGGCAAATAAACCTCAGAAACAATACTGGATGTGTTCAGACATTCTACCTAGTATTCAACAAGGAAATGCAAAACAACGAACTTTTGCCCTTACTGCCATCTTGATAAATGCAAACACCAAAGGAGAAACACCTGTGTTAACAGTAATTGTATTAAAAGCAAAGGGTGAAGGAAAAAAATGGTATTGTAATACAATAGCTTTTGTGCGAACTAGGTGCTTGTTCTTGGAGTTACCAGTGTGAATTGTTGTGAATGCAGTCCAACAGTGTTCTGCTTAGGAGCATGTGAATGGGACTGAGTTTCTAGTGCCTGGTCCAGGATGATGCATGGACTGGGAGTTAGCCTAGATATTGCATTAGCAAAGAGTGAAGACTGAAGGTCTGCACTAGCCATCCTGATATCTTCTGTTTGACATTGGCCAACTACCCAAGAATGGATTGGGGGAAATGGCTTTGCAGTTACTCCATAATGAGCACATTTAAAAAGATGGACCCGTATCACTGCCCGGGTTTGTTCAAACACGTAGCAGAAAGAGGGATCTTTCCCGTGGCCTCTGTGCTGTTAGGGTAGAAGAGGGCTTGGAGAGCGGTGGCGTCCCTTGCACATGACCCTCTGGTGGTCTTGAAGCGTGAGACCCATTCTTGCGCTAGAGACGAGCGGGAGGGGAGGGAGACCCGGGGCCGGGGGGCAGCCCCTCAGCCTGACCCTCTACGCGGGCTCCCGCGGCAGAGGCCCGCGGCAGCTGCCCGGCCTGGCCGCTGTGCGGCGGGCGGGGGCTGAGGCCG
>NW_020449019.1:144110-149678 GCF_003343035.1 Apteryx rowi | reverse complement strand
CGCGGCCTCTCGGCAGCCCGCGGTCGTGCCCGCGGGGCCCGGGGGCTGTGCGCACCCCGCCGGGCCGGCCCGGGAGAGCTGGTCCTCTCCCCGACCGGCCGGGGGCCTCTGCAGGTAGCCCCGGGGGAAGGCACCCTGGGCTCGCCCTGCCCGAGCTCGTCCCTTCCCACCCTTTGCTGCTGCCCAGCCAGTGCTAGCTGCACCCCTCTGCCTCAGAGCTGGGTCCCAGGCTGCAGAGGCAGCTCAGCACTCGGGGGTGCAGCAGCAGCCTGCACAGTCCTGACGCCCAGGCCTCCTGCTGCAGTGCCATGGCCTGGGCTCCCAGCAGCACCATGCCAGGCAGGTCCCTGGGGTGTGTTATTTCCTTGGCTGCTCAGAGATGGGGCAGGTAAGGGAGGCCAAAGCTTTGCAGGGTGGCCTTACTAGGCATGTACAGCTGCTGCAGAGGCCATCACTGCCCTGTGCTGCTTCCTGGCCCAGGCAGAGACTGTGACTGTTCCTTGGGCTGCATTGCTGGGGAACAAGCTCCTGGCAATGCTGCTGCAGCATCTGGACGCAGTCCTGCTCCCTTGCTAGGACAGGTTTGCACTTGGCGGCATGGCCATGCAGTTGCCCTGGTATGGCTGGCCAGAGCTGGAGGAGGTGCTGGGGACCAGCACAAAACTCTGCTTGGAGCTGAGCTCTCCAGCCCTGTGGGCAGGAACAGGGTGGTACAGCTTGCACCACAAAGTACCTTCAGCTCACTCTATTTCCCCTCTTTCAGCCCCTAGCAAAACCCCTGGTTCAGCTACAGGCAGGCCCTCTTTTTACGCTGCTGCCTGTCCTTAGAGTAGCACTGCCCCGTATGCGTGAGCAGAGCAGGTTTCGGCTGGGCTGCAGGTGCCCACCCAGTGGGCGCTGGCCCCATTGTGTGCCCTCGATAAGCCTTATCTTCAGCCTGAGGGAGCCAGGCCAGGTGCTGGCACGGCCGCGACAGGCGCCTGCGCGGGTTGTGTAACGTGTTTGTTGTGCTGGGAAGGGCCCAGCCTGTACAGGGAGTTCTAGGCAGAGCTATCGCTGCGCCAGCTGCTGCCCTCAGCTGCTCTCTGCCTTTGGCAACCTGGCACGGAAACGCTGCTCTGTCCCCTCAGGACCCAGCCTGGCCTTCTGCGGGGACAGCTGGGCCCCCTCACCGGCAGGGAGAGGAAGGGCTAGCCTTTGTGAAGGGGAGCGGAAGTGTTGCACAGGCTGGTTCAATCTCGGAGATCGCTGCAGACACTTGTGTGCAGGGGGAGCCTGTGCGTGCCCTTCCCCATGGCAGGACCTGCTCCGGGTGCCGTGGGGGCACACCCAAAGAGCTGGCACCCGGAACATGGTGTCTTGTCTAACCCAACACCTTCTCCTTTGCAGGGAACACAGGGGTGCCTTGCTTGGCTGAGCTGATGGGAACAGTGCCCTCAGTTATACCTTCCCATGAAGCTAACAGGGGGCACACTGGGTCTTTGCTGTTGAAAGCTGAAGGGATCCACTCTAGAGCCCACCACACTTCAAAGCGCAGGGTTCCTGGTGCTGGGATGCACTGGGGACCTGTCTGCTGCATGGCAGCCAAACCTTGGCTGTGCCCAGAGCCTGGGCAAGCCTGCCTGAAGTGCTGCAGGCAACACAAAGGTGGATTTTGGAGCTGCCTGGCCCCACAGCTTGCTAGCACCATGTGGGCTGCCATGGGGCATCCAGACATTTTCCCCCACCCGTGCATGCCCCAGCAGGGCTCCAGGAGCTTTGGGAGGAAGGAACGATGCAGGGAACAGCTGCCATGCATGATGGGTTTTGCACTCTGTCCTTCAGGAAATCCCATAATGGCTCCAAATGTAGCCACGATTCCCAGCCATGGCTGAGTGCTGGGTCCGGCCCCTTCTGTCCCCCTGCTCTGGGCTCAGGCTCTGGCCATGGCACTGGGGGAAGGGGGCTGCCAGGGGCTGACGGTGCCTGACTGCCCCCTGCTTTTGGCAGGTACCCGCATCATCTACGACCGCAAGTTCCTGCTGGAGTGCAAGAATTCACCCGTGGCCAGGACCCCTCCCTGCTGCCTGCCCCAGATCCCCGGTGTCACCTCCCTGGCCCAGCCCAGGCTCGTCAAGCTGGGGGAGCTCAAGGAGCAGAATGAGAGCGAAGAAACCATGCCAGGTGAGCAGCCCGGGCACCACATCCCCTGCCCAGCAGGGGAATAGGGCCATGCTACTTTAGCATGGGGCTCCCCCCTGGCCAAAAGGGCAAGGAGAGACCCTGGCTCAGCCCAATGTTCAACTTGGCCCTATCTCAGTCTCCTGCCCCCACAGCAGTCCATTTACCTACACATTTCCTTCAAGGCCGCCCCATCCTAACCCTGGCCCTGTCTTCCCTCCCTGCCCTTCCAGATCAAGACCAGTTTGAGATGGACATCTGAGTTCTCAGCTCCCCGTCTCCAGGCCATGGCTGGGCCTGTTCCTGGGCCTCGTGGAGGTGCTGGCACCGTGACCGGCTGGCTGCAGCCCTCTCTGTGATGCTGGGGATGGACGCGTGACACCTCATGGGCTCTGGCACAACTGGCTGGTGCGACTGCCTAGGGAGCTCACGCTTGATCAATAAACACCATGAAACCCCTGTGTTGGGCTGGTGGATCTCTGCATTTAGGCTCAGGTGGGCCCTTGAAGCTCTGGGGAAGGTAGTCAGGATGAGCCAAGCAGCCCCAGATGACCTTTCAGGGTGCACAGGATCTCTCCCTTGTGCGATGAGATCCTGCAAGGTGAATGCAGGACCATAGATAGCCACTGCTGAGGCCTGCAGTACAGCTGGTACCTCTTTAGCAGCCTTGGAAATGTGTGGGCCTGAGAGCTGGGAGCAGCTGAATCTGCTGCCAGGCTTGGGATGCCACATGTCCTGCATCCTGCCCCAGCTGGCCTAGTCAGGGGGTTGTGCCAGCCAGGGTCAAGGCAGGTGAATGAGGTCTTCCTGCAAGTGCAGGCTCGAGACACAGCAGTCTCCCTGCACCTGGGTTCATTATAATGTCCAGAGCTGACACAGCCTGGTGAGCCGAGGGCCAGCACCATGACATTTCTGCCTGGATCCCCACTGTCTCAGGGGCCAACTGGGTTTGAGTCCCCCAGATCCCACACTTGGGTTTGAGCTGGGCCGGGGGGGCAGGACCCCAGCTGCTGAGAGTAAGGACTGGTGTTGCTGTATGGGCAGAGCCAAGCTGCAGCAGCCCACACCAGGCTGCTCCAGGATGGCTGCATGTTGGCTCCTCAGGACCTGTTTCCTTGCAGAGGAGCTGCACGGCTGGCCTGCTGCCATGGGTCTCCTCACCTCTGCCAAAGGCTTGGATAGAGGGGCCCAGACTTTGCCAGCCAATGCAGCAGGAAAACGTATCACTCTATCACAGCAGCTCTGGCTGGATCTGGGTGATGCTGGAGGCACTGCTTCATAGGGAATTCCTTCCCTTAATGAGGTGTGGGGCTGGGAACACCCTACTGGGATGAGAAGTCCTTGAGACCAGCCTAAAGCTGTTCTGGCCTCAGGCAGCATCTCCAACCACTCACTGAAGAGACAGGACCCAGCCTGCCCCAGAGTACCAGGGCAGCCTGTAGCCAGGGTCAGATTGGTGCTATTTATTAAACATCATGTAGTGAATCGCCACTAAAATGTTACGGTGATTAAAATCCCCCTTTTCTGGGAGTGGATTAGGAGCAACAGGAGACGCCCAGACCTTCTCTGGCACCGAGGGGCCTTCTCCTGCCAGTGGCCCTGAACACAGGCTGCACTGCCCACAGTCTGCAGCCCTTCTTGAGCATCAGGCAGCTTCCTGGTCAGGCATGGTCTCAGTCTCATCATCCCTGGGCTCAGCCAGCTCCACAGTGGGCAGAATCCTCATCTCGGCAATCAGGCGCTTGACACCCACCAGCCACTGGCTCACCTCGTTCACATGGTCTACCATAAGTGAGCGGTGGATCTCATCAGCTGTGTCCCAGTGGCGTTGTTGCAGCTCTGCCGAGGAAAGGGAACCCATCAGTGGCTCCATGTCAGCATCCTGGTGGGCACCACATGCCTGATGGCCCAGGCTTGACCCAGATCCAGTCTCTGTGCCCCTCACCTTGCACCAGGAGGTTCATCCTCTTCCTCACAGGGGCTGACAGCTTCCCCTGAGCCCATGCGTCCTCAAGCACCATCAGCCGCCGCCCAATGTCGTCACACACTTGTTTCTGGAAGCACCGACAGGAGCTGGAGTGAGGACCTGCTCCAAGGAGCCTCTGGGCAGCTCTCCCAGGCAGAGGTGGCTCTCCCAGCCCCACAGCTCTCCTGGGAACAAACAGCCCCTGTGTGGCCCCTCTCTGGCTGCTGAACCTCCCTGCTCCCTAGTGAAGGACAGCAGTGCTGTCTTGTAAGAGCAGCTACTGCTGGGTGAAATGAGGCTTGGGCCAGGAGATAAAGGAGCAAGCACTGAAGGCCTCACCTGCACTCTGGGCCGGCAGGCATCTAGGGCCTCCCTCAGGGGGATGAGGACAGCATCTGCTGGCACATCGCAGTCCTCTGAAGGCTCCTCTATAGCTGGCCTCACGCTCTCTGTCCACAGGGCAGGGTTGACAGGCCCAAGTGGGGGTGGCCCCAACGATTTGGGGGGCAGGGTTGCAGAGGCAGCCAGGGCACTGCTGTGTGGAGGAGCACCTGGAGGGAACATACACTGGTGCGGAGAGCAGTCAGCCCAGTGCACCCAGCTTCAGCAGCAAGAACACCCAACCTGGTGCAGAGAATTGCAAACTCACTGCCCCCATGAGATGTGCCAAATGGGGGGGAGGATCTCAGACCCCCAGCACCCCCTAGCTTCACTGCCTCTCTGGCTCTCAAGGCTGGTACTAGGTCCTTCTTGCATGGCTGGTATTGCTGTGCCAGCATTGCCCAGTCTCTGCACTCTGAGGGGCTGCAGGAAAGGGTGCCACCAGCCCCGTTCTCTAGGAGAACCAGCACGCATTGCTAATGGAACAGAGAGAAGGGGGATGCAACAGCCAGGCTGGGCCAGGCCACGGTTCCTGCTGGCTCCAAGCGGGGAGACAGACCCAAGAAACGTGGAGAGGAGAGACCCCTGCAGGGCCACAGCTCTGTTCGCAGCAGAGGTTGGTACAGGGGCCCTGACTCTCCTCGCCACCGCCTCTGCGGCACTCTCGGGGCAGCCTCGGCTCTGCAGGGGCTTGCAGCCCAGCATGGGCACCAAGGCTGTGCTGGTGCTCTGACCTGGGGGTGCTCCCTGGGCCTCTGCGGCACTCTCAGGGCAGCCTTGGCTCTGCAGGGGGCTGCAGCCCAGCATGGGTACCGGGGCTGTGCTGGTGCTCTGACCTGGGGGCGCTCCCTGGGCAGGGGCGGGCGCCCGGCGAGTGAGCGGGGCTCGCTTGGGGCCCCCGGCCTGTGTCTGCAGCCCATAGGAGAACTGCGGAGGATCGTTCCAGCCACGCTCCTTGTTCCCTGCCAGGGCAAAGGGAGGCAGTAAGAGCCTGGGCGCCGCCTCAGCACCCGGGGCCCCGGCCCCCCCCAAACCGACTGCCCGGGGCCCCCAACTCCCGC
>NW_020449019.1:141975-142934 GCF_003343035.1 Apteryx rowi | reverse complement strand
CGGGAGCCGCGCGCGGGGCCCTCGGGGCCGGGACGTGGCGGGCTGGGCCGGCGACGGCGGTGTCGCTGCTCCGGGGCCGGGGCCGGGGCTCCTCGTGGCGCCTCCCCCGCCTGCCCCTAGGGCGTGTGCAACAGCGAGTGCTTCTGGCGGAAGGTCTCCAGGAAGGAGAAGACGCCGCGCTTGCGGGGCGCCGGCCCCCCGCTGCCGCTGCTGCCGCCGCTCGCCTTGGGCATGCCGGGCAGCCCCGGGCTGAAGTGGTTGCCCGCGGTGTCCCCCGCGGCCGCCGGCCGCGCCCGAGCTGCTGCGCCCTTCGCTTTGGACCGCGGCGCCGCGGCCACCAGGCACTTCTGGTACTGCACCTGTGGGGACGCGACACAGCATGGCCGGGCCGCGTCGGCGGGACGTGGGGACGGGTACCCAGCAGGGCGGTGGGGCGGCCGGAGACAGTGGGACATGGGGATGGGCACCCATCGGAGTGGTGGGGCGACCCGAGACGGCAGGACTTGGGGACGGGTACCCAGTGGGGCCACGGGGCGACCCGCGACAGCAGGATGTGGGGATAGGCACCCAGCAGGCCAGTGGGGTGACCGGAGGAGGTGGGACGTGGGGACGGGCACCCAGCAGATCGGTGGGGTGACCCGTGATGGCGGGACATGGGGACGGGCACCCAGCGGGGCTGTGGGGCGACCCGCTATGGCGGGACATGGGGATGGGCACCTGGCAAGGGCGCGGGGCGACCCGTGATGGCGGGACATGGGGATGGGCACGCAGCGGGGTCGCGGAACAACACGCGATGGCGAGATGTGGAGACGGGCACCCAGCGGGGCAGTGGGGTGACCAGAGATAGTGGGACATGGGGACGGACACCCAATGGGGTGGTGGGGTCACCCGAGCCAGTGGGACATGGGGACGGGCACTCGGCAGGGCAGTGGGGTCACCCAAGATGGCGGGACATGGGG